>NW_027664308.1:0-97000 GCF_963455305.1 Plecotus auritus | reverse complement strand
TGGGAGGCTGAGGGTGGGTCTGGCCACAACATGCACTTGCCACCCCCACTCCGCTGAGGCTGAAAGGACTGGGGGACTCTGGCAGTGCTGAGAGTACTGGGCACTACCATCTTGTGGCTAAGGGTGCTGCCATCTTTGTGACAGTGTGACAGTAAATTTGCATATTCCCTCTTTATTAGATAGCATAACATGGTACTGGTTTCAGTTGCATCATCTATAATTGCTTGCAATGCTGGCCACTTTTGTTATTCTTGGTGAGCATTTCACAGGTATTTGTATATAAATTACTAGGGCAATATTAGGCAATGATCAGCTTTCCTTTTTATCCAATTAACTAGAGGCTTGGTGCACAAAATTCATGCATGAAGGTCTCCCCTCAGCTCAGCTGGCACCCTCTCCAATCTGGAACCCCTCAGATTGGCCTAAATGGCAGTTGGACATCCCTCTCACAATCCAAGACCCCTGGCTCCTAACTGCTTACCTGCCTGCCTGTCTGACCACCCCTGAATCGCCCCCCTGCTGGCCTAGTTGGCCCATGCAGCCTGCTGTTCAGTGGTTTAGTCGTCTTTCACTAAACCTCCTACTGGCCTCAGTCTGCTGTTTGCAGTTACTGTTACAGCATCCCAGACAATTTGCATATTCCTCTATTATTAGTATAGTTGTTTCAAGATAATTTTTACATAAAATCAGTATAATGACTTCTGATTTTATAGAATAAAAAGTGTCCTTTAATATGGATGATTCATATTTTATATTTCACTAAATTCCTGTTTATAATTACAAAGCAAGTTATTAAATCATATTTATTAGTTATTTCCTTGCCCTAGTATACATTTAACACTATTTGCTTTATTTATGACTTTCCATATGCTTCACTACATTGTGAGGATAATTCCCATTTTCTGATACTTGGATCTTTATCTTAATTTTTAAGGTGACTGTGTCTTGAAAACAGCATTAATATGTTGATATATGTTAATAGAAGATTCCGTGAGACATTATTTTGAAGAAAAATTACTAAGACTTATTTTTTAGAGCCGTTTTAGGTGCACAGTCAGACTGAGCGGAAAGTACAGTGTGTGCCCATAAACCACAGAACCCCGAACACACAGCCTTGCTTATTATTCACATCCTGCACCAGAGAGGTGCATTTATAACAATGGATGTGTGTGCACTGAAAATGTATGATGGCACATACCCACCCTTACAGTATCATACAGAATCACTTCATTATCCTAAAAATCCTCTGTGCTTTGCTCATTCATCCCACCATTTTCCCTAATCCCTGGAAAACAATGACCTTTCTTAGTCTCCATAGATTTGCCTTTTCCTGAATATTGTATAGTTGGATTCATACAGTGGCTACCTTTTTGAATGTTTAACAAATGAAAATTCAAAGGTAAATGGGTGTAGTTATCCAAGATATTTTTTATCTTAGTTATTTGTTGTTGTTGTTGTTGTTGATGATCAACATAGGATCTGATGACATGTCCCATACCAGCTGAAAGAGAAGGATTTCTATAGGCATTTGCCAGCTAAGGGAGAGGGTTGAGAAAAGTGATCTATGCACTAGTACAGAGCACTAACTGTGTGGACCACCCTGCTCTATGAGGTGGGAAGAGGTACACTCTAGTAATGCAAGGAGACAGCTCAAGGCGTTCTACTTCATACAACTAGAATCACAAAGTTTTTCTACTCATCTTGCAATATGAAATGGGGCCAAAACGAGTCTGTTTTCTATTTGTAGCTGTGCTGCAAAGTGTAGTGTCTAGAGTATTTCATCTTAAATTATCTAGTCTTCACTGAAGAGCTAGACAATTTGTATCGTGTTACAGCAGAATAAGTATACTGTCTTCTAACTGCTGCTGATGGGAGGAGGCCAGAAAACTCATGTTATTTAAGTTTGACATGGTTAGTCTATGATTCTGCTTCCACTGACAACAGAATTTTCTGTCAGTCTGATGGGGATTTGTTAGGATTACGTTCATTGCACATAGCAGTGCACAGGTAATTATAAATTTTGATAGACCCCATTCTTTTTTTTTGCATTATATATGTTTAAAAAGAGAAAGTAAATGTTCCTAATGTATTAATGGCCTACCAATAATAGGATTATTGTTTGCTCTAATACAGTCTTCAGATGAAGTTATACCTTCTAATAATACATTAAACCAGAACTTTTAAAACCCTGTATTCTTATTGTTTTAAAATGTATTTTACTTTTTTTTTAAATAGTGATTGATGTCTCTTCAGACAACTCTTTAAGCAGGTAGGACTTTATGGATTTCTAAAAATGTTATGGTAACTACGGAAATGCTGAAAAAATAAACTAACATTTCTAGAGTACTCTACTGTGGGCTAGACCCTATAATATGTGGTTAACCTGTGTTATATAGTCATCAAAATAGTTTTGAAAAGTAGGTGTGCTAATGTAGCCTACTTTTTTATTAATGAGGCAACTGTGGTCCAGGGAGGTGGATGAATTGACCCATAATTCCATTGTTAGGAAGGGACTGACTGATGATTTGCCTGTCAACCAGCCTGGCTCCCAAATTATTCTGTTGTCCCTCAACATACACTGATAAGTTCCTGTGTAGCTCAGGCAACTAGATATAGTTGCGAATCCAATCACCTCAGAAAATCAAAGCTGACTAGGTGTTAAATCTAATTAGAGTTTTCTAAGAGGTATAGTTAGTTCTACCATTTATCTTACTATTCTTGACTATTGTATTGGTAAATAGGACCTTGTTTTACCACAAAAGCTTTTAGGGCACAACTCAGTTAGCTATGACCAAAGAACAAAAGGTTTCACCACAGCTTGTCTTAATCAGGCAAGTGCTTTTAGCTTAAATGATATGAAATCTTCCTGAAAAGCATTGCTTATCTGTAAGAAAAGTATATCTATGTATAGTTTATGTTATGTTAATTAAATTCAGCATCTATTTTGAGTATATTTTTAATAGATTTCTCTATTGGCTGATTTCTCAGTCTGTTTTTCCCTCCAGGCTGGTATTTTTGCCAAGTTGTATGAAGTTTTGTCTTTTTTCCTACAGTCAATTTTCCCTTTTCTATGATTTTTCTTGATTGTCTTACTTTCTTCTCTACTTTTTGTTGTTGTTGTTTCTTTTTGGTGTTTCTTTCATTGTGTTATTTTTTTCCACTTCTGCTCTCTCGGGTGTTCTCCATTTTTCTATAGACAGAATGAAAGGCAGGTGAAATTTCAGGATTTCAGTAAGCCTAGCAATTAATTAATCAAAACACTCTAGTACCTCAACCTGAGTTTAACATACTTCCGATTAGTGACCTCAGCATGGTGTCTTATCTGTGAGAGGACTTTAAGTTAGCAGTACCTAAGTGGGAAGGAGCTGCCCTTCTTTGCCATTCATTTTAGCCTTGGAGGTAATTTACACAGATGAACACTTCAGCATGTAAATGGTCAATTCTAGACAGAAAAACAGGGTATCACTTGGGCAGTATATCAAGTTAAATAACATAATAGAAGATGCTGAGGGTGAAGCAATCTCTGTGTTATATATATAGCCCTCATACTTGCTGGAAGTGATGTGTCCACAAATACAGTCTGGCTACTTTGTCAGCAAGGTATTGATGTCTTTTCTCAAGATAACTGTGGGTGGACTGCTGATGAATATGCTTTTTGAGTGGTTTTAGTTTGTGTTTGTTTTAAATGCTAGTTATCATTAAAATGATATTTAAAATCATTTCATTGTTCCTTTTTATATACCAGGTGAGATTTCATAGTTTGATTCTGGCACTTTGGGAATGCCAGTCAGTTAGAATAGGCAATTAGCCCAAACCAAGCAAAGGCTCACCTAGTTTGAAGAAACAATGACCCATATTCTTTATCTCAGAATTTTTAAGGTTTTTACCATTACATTCCAAGTAAAACTTCTATGCATGGGGTCACAAATAAATTTCAGCTCTGATTTTTCTAACTATTTATTCAGGATCTTGAAGTGTTCAATGTAGCCGAAAAACCTGTAGTTTCTGGGGGCTATCTCGTATATCCTCAGCCTTAATTTTTCAGGAACATAAAGGATTCCCTAAGGCTAAGGGAGACAATCTTCTTTCATAAAAAAGATGAAGATGTCAAAAAGTACATTCTAAATATTCTGTTGAATCCATTGATTCTATTGCTGCTGAGTTGCCATCTAAACCCTTCCTATAGTCACAATTGTTCTTTACTCCCAGGTTGGCCTTGCTGATCCAGATTCCTGAGTCTTCATATTGACTCACACTTGGACTTCAGGGTCACACCTGTTTTTACTTTACATACATATGCTTGTTGGCTTAGCCACTATTCCAATTACCAGCACCATATTCTGGCAGCTGGGCCTCCTAGCTCTAGCCACTCACAGACTCCCTCACACACTGGAAAGCTTATATGGAGCTCACGTCTTAGCCTAAACCTTTTAGAATGAGAAATCCTTTGAGCTTAATGTTTGTTTGTTTGTGTTTTTTTTTTTTTTGGCAGGTGTTACTTAGAACAATTCTACACTGCCAAAGAGATTCAAATAATGCTGCAATAAAAGACCAAATATTCTTTTCTCTCTTATCATATTTATTTTACCATATCTATACTCCAAGTTCACTTTATATACTATGAAGCATCTTTGTTTAGGTACTGGAAGGTCACATATCTCCTTACCAAGTGTAGTAAGCACCAGGTTGCCTGAGGTTCCATAATTTAGATTGGACCCTCAAGGGATCTCTTTGGTATAACAATGAAACTTTCCCAGGTGACTGGAATTTACCCCAGGTTTTAAAATATTTAAGTTTACCTCACATGGAAGTCAGTCAACAGAAAGCTCTGAATCAAAAGTAGGTTATTGGTCCTTATAATTGCTAAAGCACCATGCATAACTCATCAGTATCCATGGGTGACCAGTAGGATTGTATCTTCCAAGTCAATTGGGGTGGACAGGGAGATTAAGCATCATTCTCATAAAGCTCTGCTGGGTCACAGTTTGAGTAGGTAGAGAAGGGATAGTCTAGCCCGGGCCAGGTCCCGATCTTTATTAGTTTTCTGTGGTTTGTATGATTGGCTACATAAAGAAGGGAGCATGGTGTTATCTGACTTCATATTTTATATTAAATAACCTAATATAATATGCTCAGCGTGAAGTGAACTCTGTAATCTATTTGTACATGCATTTAGTTGCCAGCTACAGAGTAGCTGAGATGCCCTGAATTACAAACCACAACATAAGTACAGGTAATAACGAAAGTTCCTAACATTTTCTGAAAACTTCAACATTTGGATATTAGAAACCATGAAAAGTTCACATTGGGATTTATTTGGGGTTCAAAAATAGTTTCAACAAATAAAGTTCATGACTCAATTTTTTCTTTTCTTTACCATTTTCTGAGCATATGTTTCTTGCTCTAGTATCCATTTAATCTTCCTACCAACCTTCTAAATTAAGGTAGTAAGATGCATATTTTGTAGAGGAGGACCTTGAGCCAAAAATGTGACTTGTTTGAAAAAAAAGAGCTATTGGTTATAGAACTAGAATGTGTGGTATTTGCCATCATGTTAAGCTGACTCTAATTAATTCACTGAACTATATTTTCCTCAAATCATGACTGTGATATCTTATTTTTTAATTACATACTTCATAAGACAGTTATATAACTTACAAATATAAAGTGTATGGGATAATTAAATTTTAATAATAGTTCTGACATTACCTGAAATATTCTAAGAAGTTAATACATTTGGAAAATATTTTTATATTCATATTAAAGAGTAATATTATTTAACTCCTTTTTTTTTTGTACACAGCAAACAACCACTAACTTCTAAAGATAAAGAAGGAAGGGGGCCCCAAAAATCTGAAGGTCGCACTCCTGGTAAGACTTCAAATATTGAATTACTCTTCGTGGTCCTACTATAGATGAAGTAAAGATAAGGAAGTTCTGATAATGAAAGAGCAGGGAAAAAATACCAAACAATGTGTAAGTTACATGTACAGTTTTTCTTACTCTCTTTCTTAATAGAATAGGAATCAGTGTTATTAACAAAGTGAATTGTAGGCAATTTAACATCTGGGGCAATATCATTTGAAAGGTTGTTCATTTATTTAGTCCTGACCCCTAAAATCCTATATGATATCTTTATGTAAAAAAGAAAAAAGATTTTAAGCTAAGATGGTGTGTTTCCTCTATATTCGCATTATACCAAATTGGACTTGTTCTAAAAATGGATCTTTTGTTATTTTTAATTGTGAATGGATTACACTTAGTAAATGAATACTTGTTATTACATAATGATTTGTCTCACTAAAACTAGGAACACAACAATACTTTTCTGGTAGCACAAACAAATACCAAACACTTAGCCAGTGTGAAAGAAACCCAAAGAGATTGTTGTTGTTGTTGTTGTTGTTGTTGTGTGTGTTTTTAAGATATCTACCCATGGTACTGAGGTCAGAAAGGCAATGCCTGTTGAGAAGCATAGAAAAATTTTCTTGTTATACCCACAAGGTCTCACTATTATCAACTTCATTCCTCAGAAGTCAAAACAGAATGAGACATGTTGACTTAATTAGTTGGATAATTGTCAGGACACTGGGATTTCTTTAGAACAGATGCTCTGTTGTCATTGGCAATGACAATGATAATAAATATTCAAACAGCTTAACCTGGGATTCAACAAATTTTAATAAAGTATAAAAATGTTTCTCAAAGTAAAAATGCCCGATATGATACCTAGTTCTTTATGCAATCTGAACTGTATGAAGACACCTTGGAGTTAGGATACCATTATCAGGGACTTGTGTTGTTTGGGTTTGCAAGTTATAGGAAACACCAAGAAGAAATAGAATTTTGACCTTGAATGTACTAATTATATGGGAGAACTGTTCCTGTATTTTTGGTTTTCTCTTTCATTTTTTTAAGCAATTATCAAACAAAATGTCAAAATTCAGTTATTCATTTTTCAGCTGAATGGTCTGCCATTTAACTTCCAGGTGTCTTTCAGGTACTAAGTGTGATTGTGATGTTGCAGAATTGACACATTCTATCTAATAAAAGAGTAATATGCAGGTTGAGCATCACTCCAACACAGAAGATGGCTGTCCCTATGTGGACAAAGATGGCTGTCCCCATGTGGACACAAGTTGGCCACCAAAAGATGACCAGCAGGAGAGGGCAGTTGGGAGGGATCAGGCCGGCAAAGGAGAGCAGTTGTGGGCAATCAGGCCAGCAGGGGAGGGCCGTTGGGGGGGACCAAGCCTGCAAGGGAAGGCAGCTGGGGGCAATCAAGCCTGCAGGGGAGGGCTGTTAGTGGTGACCAGGCCTGCAGGGGAGGGCAGTTAGGGGTGACCAGGCCTGCAGGTGAGGGCAGTTAGGCGCAATCAGGCTGGCAGAGGAGTGGGAAGGGAGTGATCAGGCTGGCATGCAGAAGCAGTTAGGGGCAGTCAGGAAGGCAGGCAGGTGAGCGGTTGGGAGCCAGCAGTCCTGGATTGTGAGAGGGATGTCCAACTGCCCTCGAGGGGTCCCAGATTGGAGAGGTTGCTGGCTGGTCTGAGGGACACACTCCCCTGTGCATGAATTTCGTGCACCAGGCCTCTAGTTTTAGAGATAGTCCTTGCCCTCTAAGAGCTTGTTAGTATCATTGCCATTTCTATGATTTACATTACTTTATTTATTGCTTACCATGTACCAGATCGCATTAGAAGCTTATGATTATCCTTCTTTATTCTTTTTATTGGTGTTTATTATGTGCCAGGAACTTGAGGTCCATGATGCATATTAGAATTTTAAAAATGTAGTTTAAGCTTTGGCTGGGTTTCTCGGTTGCTGAAAGCATTGTCCCAGATACACCAAGGTTGTGATTTGATGCCTGGTCAGGGTACTTACCATACTCACACAATGAATTCATAAATAATTCACTTCAGTGTTTCTTTCTCTATCTACCTTTAATAATTTTTTTAAGTTTAAAAATAAAAAAATGTGGATCAGTTTTAAAATAAGCATGTAGACCACAAGGAAGTCTGCCAGGTAAAGGGGCAGTAGGGCTGATGTTCGGCAGGAGGGATATATATGATGATTACACAGGAATGGCAGGGCAAGCGCTGAGATGACAAGTGAGTGTTGCAGGAATTATGAGGAGTACAGTTTTAATGTGCAACATGTGTGCTATGGGAATGGTTGGGAATGAGGTGAATGCCTAGGTAAGGCAGGCTTATGGAAGTTTTTACTACCACAGACAGGTGTGGTTCATATCATCCAGGCCTTGGGAAATTTATCAGATAGAATGCTGTCAGCTTCAGATAATAGGTGGCCTAATTAACAGAGGCCGAAACAAAGGAACCAGGATTGTTTTAGTGACTCAGTGATATCAGGATTCTAGTTTTTGTCCTTGGTTCAGCTGTGAGGTTGACAGTGTTGATATCTGCTTTCTGGGTCAGTTATTAGTTTTGGCTCCAAAGCATCCTATTCTCACATAGCAATATGTGAAGGTCAAAAGGACTGCTTTTCCTTAGACATTCCTTTTTCACTTTTAAAACATTTGGATAAAGTAGAGTTGGCACACATTATATTACTTTCAGGTGCACAACCACAGTTGTTAGACATTAAAATACCTTATGGTATGTTCACAATAATATGTCTAGTATCAATCTATCACCAAGCAATGTTATTATGATAGTAGAGGCCTGGTGCATGAAATTCGTGCATGGGGGATTGGGGGTGTCCCTCAACCTGGCCTGCACCCTCTCCAATCTGGGACATCCCTCTCACAATCCAGCACTGCTGGTTTCTAACCACTCACATGCCTGCCTGCCTGATTGCCCCTAACTGCTTCTGCCTGCCAGCCTGATTGATGCCTAACTGTTCCCCTGCTGGCCTGATCACCACCACTGCCCTCCCCTGCTGTGACTCACCTCCTCCACCAGGATCTGCCTCCTCTGTGCCAGGCAGCAGAGATGCTTGGCCCCGCCTCCGCATGTAGCCATCTTGTGACGGCTATGCTGTGATGGCCATCTTGTGACAGCCATCTTGTGATGACATGAGGGCGTGATGCCACCTAGGCTATTATTAGTATAGATTGACATATCCCCTGTTCTGCACACTACATCACTATGGCTTATATAATTTATAACTGGAAGTTTGCACTTCTTATTCATATTCTTTTATTTCACACATCTGAGCTTACCCTCTGGAAACCATTAGTTTATTCTCTGTAGCTATGGGGTCTGTTTCTGTTTTGTTGTTTAGATTGCACCTGTAAGTGTGACACTATGGTATTTGTCTTTTTGTCTTATTTCTGTTAGTATAGGACCAACTCAGTCCTTCCATGTTGCCATAAATGGCACAAATTCTTTCTTCAGGTCTGAGTAATTTTTATTATATATATATGTATATAAACATATAAACACACACACACACACATTCGCACACACTCATATATGTGAGTGTGACTGTGTGCCAATCCATTTCACATCCTGGTTATTTACTTATCTATGAAGGACACCTACCTTGCTTCCATATCTTGGCTATTGTAAATAATGCTGTAGTGAACATAGGGGTGCAGATGTCTTTTCAAATCTGTTCTCATGTTTCTGTTGGATAAATCCCCAGAAGTAGATAGCAGTTCTAGTTCTCATTTGTTGAGGAATGTCCATGCTGCTTTCCCCAGTGACTGTGCAAATTTACAATCACATGAGCCGTGCTGGAGGCTTTCTCTTTTCTCCACATACTCCCAACACTTGTTATTAATTTATATTTTGATGATAGCCATTCTGTGAGGAGTGAGGAGATACGTCTTATGAGTTTCATTTGCATTTCCCAGATTAGTAATGTTGAGCTATGTGTTTCCTTAATTTTTAAAAAAATATGTTTTTATTGACTTTAGAGGGAGAGGAAGGAAAAGGGAGAGAGAGATAGAAACATCAATGAGAGAGAACCATCACATCCATGGGCTGCCTATTGTACAACCCCTCCGGGGGATTAAGCGACCCTGGCACCTGCCCTGCCCTGGAATATCACCAGCGTTCTCTTGGTGCATGGACATTGGACTCCATCTACTGAACCACACTGGCTGGACCTATGTCTTTCTTTTAAATAGGAAAAAACTGAGAGTTGACTTCCCTAACTTTTATAGGATTGGGTTAATCCCACGCTCATTCCTAAACCAGTTAGTGGTAAACTAGTGACTCTGATGAGCTTACTATAATCCTTTGTCTTTGGAGTGGGGGAGGTACCACTTTCTTTATCTATCAGGATAGTAAATATCCCAATAGAGTGTGGTTCTCCACCAAAATGAAGACTAAGGTAGGGAGCCAGCAATATATACTGCAGGATGTTTTGGAGTTTTGAGAAGAGGATCAAGATTAGATTTGATAAGGGCCCTGTGGCTGTGGTATGAAGCAGGCATCAGCAAGCTTTCTCTGTAAAGGGCCTGATATTCGTCCAGGAGGTCTGAGATATCTACTCAAGTCTGCCATTGCAGTGTGAGAGCAGTCCTAGAGAATCTGTAAGGGAACAGGCATGGCTGTCGTCCAGTGAGGCTTTATTTGCAAAACTAGCTGGCAGCTTGTACTTGGCCTGTGGGCCCTAGTTGGCTGGCCCCTTATGTAGAGGATAGATAGAAGCATAAAGAGACTGAGAGACTAAAGGAACATTTTGCCTCCTTGGACCAGACTCAGTCCATTAAGAAATTTTCATGCATCTGTGCAGAAATGAGTCAGGAAGCTCAACTTATTCCATTTAAAATATTGGTGTTTTTCTAGGTCTATTTATCTCTCATTTGTTTTGCTTAAACAGATCTTACTAATTTCAAAAACACCACTAAATACTTGTTGGCATTTTTCCCCCTGTGAGAGCCATCTGTAAAGAGCTCGTGTTTGACTAGGGCAGTTGACAGAAGGAAAATAAAGCAGAGAAAGTAGAGAGGTCTAGCTGAGAAGATTTTGTGATGATTGCAGGGGAAGAGTTAGCAGGGAGAGAGACATCCAAGGTGATTCATAGGTTTCCAGGTAGTGCACTGGTATTTAGATTGCACATGAAAGAGCAACAGTTCAACAGGAAAGACCAGTATTTTTCCATGCAGGTTGAGTTTAATGAATCTCTATGGATTGTGCCTAAACGGGCATTGGGACATCCCTCTCACAATCCAGGACTGCTGGCTCCCAACCACTTGCCTGCCTGCCTGATCACCCGTTAACCACTCCCCTGTCAGCCTGATCGACAACTAACTGGTCCCCTGCCAGCCTGATTGCCCCAAACTGCCCTCCCCTGCAGGCCTGGTCCCCCTAAACTGCCATCCCCTGCCAGTCTACTCTCCCCTTATTGTCCTCCCCTGCAGGCCTGGTCACCCCTAACTGTCCTCCCCTGCAGTCCTAGTCACCTCCAACTGCCATCCCCTGCAGGCCTGGTCCCGCCAACTTTCTTCCCCTGCTGGCCTGGTCACCCCTATGTGTCCTCGCTTGCAGGCTTGGTTGCCCCTAACTGCCCTCTCCTGTGGGCCTGATCACCCACAACTGCCCTTCCCTGCCAGCCATTTTGTGGCAGCCATCTTGTGTTCACATGGGAGCAGCCATCATTAACACATGAGGTCGGCCATCTTGTGTGTTGGAGTGATGGTCAATTTGCATATTACTCTTTTATTTGATAGGATGCTTCAAGATAATTTTTAGGTAAAATCAGCTTAATGATTCCTGATTTAAAATTAGAAGAAAAAGTGTCCTTTATCATATGGATGATTCAGTTTTGATTTATATTGCTCTAAACCCCTGTTTATAATTAAAAAGCAAGGTATTCAACCATATTTTCAGTTATTTTCTTGCATTACTATACATTTAAAAGTACTTGCTTTATTTATGCCTTCCATATGCCTAACTGAATTGCCAGGACAATTCTTATATTTTGACATAAGTATCTTTAACTTAATTTCCAAGGTTACTGTCTCTTGAAAATAGCATAAATATGTTGATATATGTTAATAGTAGATTCAGGAAATACATTATTTTAAAGAATAATTAATAAGCCTTATGTTTTAGATCAGTTTTAGGTGCACATTAAAATTGAGCAGAAAGTACAGAGAGTCCCCCCCAGACCAAACACACAGAGCCTTGCTCTTTTTGTCATCCTGCACCTGAGAGAGACATTATTTGCAATTGAGGGATGTACAATGACTTGTCACTATTGACCAAAGTCCATAGTTTACATGAAGGATCACTTTTGGTGTTGTACATCCTATGGGTTTTGACAAATGCATGATGGGACATACTCACCATTACAGTGTCATATAGAGTCATTTCACTGCCCTAAACTTCTCCATGCTCTTCTTATTCATCCCTTCCTATCCCTAACATCTGGAAACCATTGCTATTTCTTAGTCTCCATAGATTTGCCTTTTGCTGAATGTTGTATAGTAGGAATCACACCGTGTTTATCTTTTTGAATGTTGAACAAATGAAAATTTCATGGTAATTGGATGCAGTTATCCAAGATGTCCTGTGTCCTTAGCGGTTTGTTGTTGTTGTTCATTAGCATTGTGTCTGATGACATATGCCATACAAGCTGAAAGAGAGTGCTTTCTCTATGCATTTGCCACCTATTGGGGAGGGTTGAGGAAAATGACCTGATGCACATCTGCAGACCACTAGGTGTCTCTCCCTCCTTCTCTCTGAGGTGGGGACAGATAGGCTCTAGCAATGGAAGGAAGCAGCCTCCAGGGGTGACACCTTATATAACTGGAATCAAGAGGTCTTTCTTACTTATTTGCCATTGGAAATGGGGACAAAAGAGTCTGTTTCCAATGCTTTGCTTTGAAGGAAAATGTATTGCCTAGTCATCTAGCTTCCTTGTGGTAGAGTTTTCATCCTACACTGGCTACTCTTCACTCAAGAGCTGGAGATGCATTGTGTTCCGGTAAAATAACTCTCTTCTTACTGCTATTAGTGTGAGGAGTCCAGAAAACTCATTATATTTAAGTTTGACATGGTTAGTCTATGATTCTGCTTCCCCTAACGATACAATTTTCTGTCAGTCTGATGGGGTTTGAATAGGATTATGTTCATTGTACATAGCAGTTCACAGGTAAGTATCAAATTTTGATACAGCCAATCCTTTCTTTTGGCCTTTGATATATTTAAAAAGAGAAAGTAAATGTTTTTAATGCAGTAATGGCCTACCAATAATATTTCCTCTTGTATAGTCTTCAGGTGTGGTCCCAAAGTTATACTTTCTAACAATGCATTCATCTGGTACTTTTAGAGTCCTGCACTTTTATTGCTTTAAAATGTCTTTTACTTTTTTTAAAATAGTTTTTGATACCTCTGAAGAAGACTCTTCAAGCAGGTAGGATTTTATGGATTTTTCAAAATTAATATGTCAACTAAGAAAATGCAGAGAAAAGAAACTAACATTTCTAGAGTGTTCTACTGTGGGCTCGATCCTACCTAGACAATGTAATTAACCTGTGTTATATAGTCATCAAAATAACTCTGTAAAGTAACTGTGCTATTGCAGCCTACATTTTATTAATGAGACAACTGTGGTTCAGGGAGGTGGATGAATTGGCCCATGATTCCATAGTTAGCAAGGGCTGAGTCATGATTTGACTGCCAACCATTTTGGCTCCCAAATTATTCTCTTGTCCCTCAACATACACAGATAAGCTCCTGTGAAGCTCTGCCATGCATATATAGAGGGAAATCAGAGCAACTCAGAAAGTCAAATCTGATTGTGTGTTAACTCTGATTTAGAGTTTTTCTTAGAGTCCCAGTGAGTCTAAGCAGTTACCTTACTCTCCTAGACAAATGGAGTGGTAAATAGGACCTTGTTTTTCCCACCAAAGCTTCTAGGGCCCATCTCAGTTAGCTATGGCCACAGAACCAAAGATTTTACCTAAACAATGCCTAAACAGGCAAGTGTTTTTAGGTAAAATGATATCTATACTTCTTGAGAGGAATTGTTTATCTGTGAATAAACAATATCTATGTTATATTCATTACATTCAGCATGTAATTAGAGGATATTTCTAATAGATTTCTCTGTGCACTGATTTCCCAGTCTGGCTTTCCACTCAGGCTGGTATCTTTGCCTAGTTGTATGAAGGTTTGTTTTTTTTTTTCTTTTCCCCTAGAGTCCTTTTTTCATCTTCCATTGCCTCCTTGATTCTTTTACTTTCTTCTCTTCTTTTTCTGGCATTTCTTTTGTTGTGTTATTTATTTGCTCTTCTGGCATCTCCGGTGTTCTCCATTTTTCTGTAGACAGAACGAAAGGCAGGTAGAATTTCAGGAGTTTAAAGAAGTTTACCAATTTATTAATCAAAACATCCTCCAGTTCTTCAACCTGTGTTTACCATCTTGGCCAAGTGGTGGTTCCTTATTTCTAACTTCCCCTACTTCAGATTAGTGACCTCAGCATAGTTTCTTATCTGTTAGAGGACTTTAAATGAGCAATATCCAAGTGGGATAAGAGGTGGTCTTTTTTCTCCTTCATTTTAGCCTTGGAGGTAATTTAAAGAGATGGACACTTCAGCATGTAAATGGTCAACTCTAGACAGACAAACAGGGTATTAACTTGGGGAGTATATCAAGTTAGCTATTTTAGTAACATAATTGCAGAATCTGAGGGTGAAGTGACCTCTGTGTTATATACATAGCCCTCATGCTTGCAGGCAATAATGAGTCCTCAGAGACAAACAAGCTTCTTCTTCAGCAAGGTACTGATGTCTTTTCTCAAGTTTGCTCTGGGCGGACTGCAGAAAAATGTTTTGTTAGTGGTTTTAATTTGTGTTTGTTTTAAAATACTAGTGATCACTAAATGAGGATTAAAGTCATCTAACTGTTACTTTTTTTATGACAGGTGAGATGCCATAGTTTGGGTTACGTAGTTTAGGGATGCCAGTCAGTCTCGGTCATCTGACTGGCATCACTCAAGGTTCAACTAGTTATAAGAAGCAATGGGGAAGATTCTTTATCTTAAAACTTTTAAGATTTTTACCCATTTCATTCCAAGAGAACCCTATGCATGGGATTATAAATAAAGACTCATCTCTGATTTTTTTAAGTAGTTATTTTTGGTTTTGAAGTGTTCACTATAGCAGAAAAATCTGTAGTGTCTGTGGGTATTTCCTATCCATTCCCCCTTGAATTCTTCAGGAATATAGAGGATTCTCTAAGTTCAAGGGAGACAATCTTCCCGCACAAGTCAGATGAATAGGTGAAAAAGGACATTCTAACTTTTCTGTTGTTTGCATTGATTCTATTGCTGCTGACTTGACATTGAAACCCATCATATAGTCATGATTGACCTTTGCTCTCTGGTTGGTCCTGCCGATTCAGATTCCTGAGTCTTCATGTTGATTCACACTTGGACTTGAGAGGTACAGCATTTTTTTTTAGCTTATACTGAGTGGCCAGGTTATTATGACCACCTGATGTTTGTAGGCAAATTACCTATAATTTCAGGCTGAAGTTGCTAGAGGGCCAGACCATTATAAATAAGGAAGCACGTTGTTTACCACGATAGTAGAACTGATATTTTTCTGGTGGGGGTAGTGTTATGGATTGGGACTTGTTTACCTGGCATGATTTGGGCCCTTTAATTCATGTGGAACAACGTCTGAATAGCACAACATACCTAAGTATCGTTGCTGATCAAGATTATCCTATCATGTTGATGGGCTATCCCAATGGAGATGGCTTCTTCCAACAAGAGAATGTGCCATTCCATGGTGCTCATATTGTGCAGGAGTGGTTTCAAGAACATGAGGGAGACTTCATCTTGCTTAGGTGGCCCCCACAATCACCAGATCTCAATCCAATTAAGCATTTGTGGGACGAGGTTGAAAGAGCCATCAGGCAGCTGATTCCACAACCATCAGATCTCACAGAACTGGACAGTGCTATTTATCAAGCATGGTGTCAGATACCTTGCATCACCCCTCAACATCTCATGGAGTCAATGCCAAGAAGAATCGCCGCAGTATTGAAGGCAAAAGGTGGCCTAACGAAGTACTGATGGGTTGGTCATAATAATCTGGCCACTCAGTATGTGTGTGTATATATATATATATACACACTAGAAGCCCAATGCACGATGAGTCGTGTAAGAATGTGCCTACCTTTCCCTGGCTGCTGGCACCGCCTTTCTGTTCCAGCCCTGGAGCTGCCTCTTTCCACTCTGGCCCCGCCTTCCCACGCTGCCCAGAGGCCCTGAGTGTCTGGCACGTTTTGGAATCCTCCCAGCCACTAGCACCTGCTTATGCAAATTAACCCGCCACCTTTGTTTGGTTGATTTGCATACTCACTCCTGATTGGCTGGTGGGCATCATGAAGGTACGGTCAAATGCATCTTTTTCTTTTATTCCCCCTTCAGGGGGAAATCTATTTGTATATAAATTTATTATTCTCTAATATATATATATATATATATATGTATATATATATATAGAGAGAGAGAGAGGCCTGGTGCATGAATTTGTGCATGGGTGGGATCTGACCAGCCAGGCCAGTGGGAGGGGACATGGGTGGTTGGCCAGCCTACCTGCTGTCCAAACTCCTGGTCAAGGGAGTAATTTGCATATTAGCCTTTAATTATATAGGATATACACTGAGTGGCCAGATTATTATGCGTTCAGAAATCATCATCATCTGGCCACTCGGTGTATATACATATACTTTGTGTGCCTGGCCACTATTCCAATTACTAGCACCCTATTCTGGAAGCTGGGACTCCTAGTTTTACCCAACCGCAACACCCTCCCCACCCCCCAAAACACACACAGGAAAGCTAATGTGGAGCTTACTTCTTAACCAAGATCTTTTCAGACTAGTTACCCTTTAAGGTTCTTGGTTTGTTTGTTTTTCTCCTGCTAGAAAGTGGTAGTTAGTTAGAAACATTCTGAGCTGCCAGGGATATTCACATAACACTGTAGGAAAGGACCAGATGTTCCTTTCTCCTTTGTTACCAGATCTGCACCCCAAGGTCACTTTCTATTCTGTAGAGCACCTTTCTTTAGGTAGTGGAAGGTCCCACATCACTCTCCCAGAGCAGTGGGCACCAACTTGCCTGAGGTTCCATAACTGAGGTTGGCCCCTCAAGTGATCTCTTTGCCATAACAATGAAAGTTTCCCAAGTGACTAAAATTTACCTTAGGTTTCAGAGTATTTTAAATTATGCCTCACATAGAAATCAGTCAACAGAAAGCTCTGAATCAAAAGTAGGTTATTGGGACTTCAAAATTCTTAGGACACATCCATGACTCATACATATCCATGTGTGACAAGTAGGGTTCTATCTTCCAAGCCAGTTTGGGGTGGACATGGAGATTAAGCATCATTTTCATAAACATCTGCTGGTTCAGAGTCTGAGGAGTTAGAGAAGAAATACTAGTAGTCCAGTCCTGGTCCTGGCTTCTATTAGTTTTCTGTGGTTTGTATGATTTGCCACATAAAGAAGGGAGCATTGTATTATCTGACTTCAGGGGGAAATCTATTTGTATATAAATTTAGTTGCCACTTACATAATAGCTGAGTTACCCTGAAATACAAACCACAACATAAGTTCAGGTAATAACTAAAATTCATAACATTTTCAGAAAACTGCAACATTTGAATATGAAAAACTATGAAAAATCCACATTGGTATTTATTTGGGAATCCAAAATAATTTCAAGAAATGAATGTCAGGACTAGATTTTTTCATTGGTTTACAGCTTTCTGAGCATATCTTTTTGCTGTATCATCTCTCTTAATCCTCCTAACAAACTTCTAAAATAAGGCAGTAAGTTTCTTATTTTGTAGAGGTGAACTGAGCCAAAGATATGTGACTTGTTTGATAACAAATAGCTGTTGGTTATAGAAATAGGGTGTCTGAGTTCTATAAACTTGTGATTATGTCAAGCTAACTCTAGTTAATTCACTGAATTATACTGCTCTCAACATGAAAGTTATATGTATATATTTTTATTTTGTACTTCATAAAACAGTTGTGGAACTTACTAAATTAAAGTGTATGGTATCGTTAACATTGTAATATTAGCTCTGATATTATCTGAAATATCCTAAGAATTTACTATATTTGGAAAATATTTTTATATTAATATTAAGAGAGAATGTTATTTATCACCATTTTTCTCCACAGCACGGAACAGATAACTTTTAAACGTAAAGAAGAAAAGAGAACTCAAAAATCTGAAAGTAGCACTCCTGGTAAGACTTCTGATAGTGAATTCCTCTTGGTGCTCCTAACATAGATGAAGTAAGAGTAAGAAAGTTTGATAATGAAAGAGCAGTGAAAAAATACCAAACAATGTGCAAGTTGCATGTATAGTTTTTCTTAATCTCTTTCTTAATAGCACAGTACTCAGTATTAATAACAAAGTTAAAATCTGGGGCAATATCGTTTGAAAAGAAATTCATTTACTGAGTCCTGATCCCTAAAATCCCATAAGATATCTTGTGTAAAAATAATTATGTTAGGATGGTGTATGTTCTTCTATATTCACATTATACCCAATTGGACTTGTTCTAAAAATGGATCTTTTATTTAGTATTCACTGTGAATGGATTATATTTCATGAGTACTTGTTATTACATGGAGAGTTGTCTCACTAAAAAAAGGAACTAAAACTAGGAACTCAACAATACTTTCCTGATAGCACAAACAAATGGCAAACAATAAGAGCTACACCACTTAGCCAGTGTGCAAGAATCTCAGTGAGGTTGTGTTTTAAAGATATCTACCCATCAAACAGAAGTCAGAAAAACAATGCCTGTTGAGAAGCACAGCGTATTTTTCACATTATACAAACAAGGTCTCATTATATCAACTTCAATCCTCACAAGTCAAACAGAAGGAGATACGTTGACCTCATTAATTTGATAGTTATCAGGACACTGGAATTATTTAGAACAAGATGCACTGTTGCCACTGGTAACAAATAAATCAGAATAAATATTCAAATAGCCCAACCTGGGACTCAACAAATTACAATGAACGTACAAAAATGTTACTCAATAACAAAAATGCCAGATATGTTACCTAGTTCATTGTGCAGCCTGAATTGTGTGAAGACACCTTGGACTTAGTAGACTTTATCAGAGGACTTGTGTAGGTTGGTTTTGAAAGTGATAGGAAACACAAAGATCAAATAGTGTTTTGACCTTGAAGGTATGCATAATATGGAAGAGCTTTCCCAGGTTTATTTCTCTCATTTTTTTTAAAAAACAGAATTTTCACAGAAAATATCAAAAATCAGTTATTCATTTTTTGGCTTAATTATCTACCATTTAACGCTCAGGTGTCTTTTAGGTACTTGTTACTGTGATGTTGCAGAATTCAAATACCATCCCTGCCTCCAAGAGCTTGTTATTATCATTGCCATGACATTATTTACTATGCTTTATTCAGTGTTTATTAGGTGCCATATCGCACTAGGTGCTTACAAATATTGTTATTTATTGGGTCATAGTGTGTGCCAACCACTTTAAATCCATGATGAGAATTAGAGTTTTTAAAATGTGGGTGAGGCTTTGGCTTGGTTTCTCATTTGCTTAAAGCTTTGTCCTGGACATGCCTAGGTTGTGCTCTTGATGCCTGGTCAGGGCACATACCAGAATAACCCAGTGAGTGCATAAATATGTGGACCAAGAGAGCAATGTTTTCTCTCTGTGTATCTCCCTTCCCCATACTCACTTTCTAATCAATCTATTAATTTTTTAAATGTGTGCGATATTTAAAGTAAGCATGCAGAGTATGAAGAAGTTCACCAGGTGAAGAGACAGACAGTGATGTTTGGCAGGAAGAACATGTATTGAGATTACACATTTGGCAGAATGAACCGCAGTGCAAGGGCTGGGATGTACAAGTGAACTTGGCGGGATTTGTGAGCAGTACAGTTTCCAAGGTGCCAAATGTGTGCTATGGGGAGTGTTGGGAATGGGTGAGTGCCTAGCAGCAGGCTTATGAAAGGCTCTAGTACTACACAAAGGACTTGATCTCTTTTATTTCATAAAATTTTTGTTAAAATGTAGTTGACACACAATATATTACGTTCTGGTATGCAAAATAACAATGTGACATCTACATTCCTTATTATGTGTCACTCTGATAAGCCTAGTAACCATCTATCACCATGCAAAGTCATTACTACATTAGTCCATTCCCGATTTTATACACTAGATCCATGTCGCCTATATATTTTATAACTGGAAGTTTGCACTTCTTGTTTTTTATTGTCTAAAGTTTTACATAAGTCTCCTTTTTCCCCAGTGGACCGCCTCCAAGCCATTCCCACCCCAGGCAAGCCCCCACTGGCCCAGTTTCTGTGTCCATGATTTTGCTAATATGCATGCATACAAGTCCTTTGGTGGCTCTCTAACCCCTCACCCCTCCCACCATTTGTCTCTGGATCTATTCTTGTTCATCACATTATGTTGATCATTATATCCCACATATGACTGAAAGCATGTGATATTTATCTTTCTCCAACTGGCTTATTTCGCTTAGCATAATGGTCTCCAGGTCCAACCATGCTGTTGAAAATGATAAAAGTTCCTTTTTTTTTTTAATATAGTGGCATAGTATTCCATTGTGTAGATGTACCACAGTTTTTTAACCCAGTCATCTGCTGATGGGCACTTAGGTGTTTCCTAATCATAGCTATGATAACTATGTTGTGCTGCTGTGAACATAGGGGTGCATATATCCTTTCTGATTGGTGTTTTTGGTTTCTTGGAATATAGTCCTAGTAGTGGGTCAAATGGGAGCTCTATTTTTAACTTTTTGAGGAAACTCTATACTGTCTACCACAGTGGCTGCACCAGTCTGCATTCCCACCAGCGGTGCATGAGGGTTCCTTTTTTCCACATCCTCACCAGCACTTGTCATTTGTTGATTTGTTGATGATAGCCATTCTGACAGGTGTGAGATGGTATCTCATTGTTGTTTTGATTTGCATACCTCAGATGTTTAGTGACTTTGAGCATGTTTTCATATGTCTCTGGGCCTTCTGTATGTCCTCTTTCAAAAAGTGTCTATCTAGATCCTTTGTCCATTTTTTGATTGGATTTTTTATCTTCCTTTTGTTAAATAGTATGAGTTCTCTCTAAATTTTAGAGATTAAATCCTTATCGGAAATTTCATTGGCAAATACGTTCTCCCAAGCAGTAGGCTTTCTTGTTGTTTTATTGATGGTTTCTTTTGCTGTGCAGAAGCTTTTTATTTTGATTTAATCCCATTTGTTTATTTTATCCTTAGTTTCCATTGCCCTCGGAGCTGTGTCTGTAAAGATATTGCTACGACATATGTCTGCTATTTTGCTGCCAGTGGAGTCTTGTAGGACTTTTATGGTTTCCCATCTTTCATTTAAGTCTTTTAGCCATTTTGAGTTTGTTTTTGTGTATGGTGCAAGTTGGTGATCTAGTTTCATTCTTTGGCATGTATCTGACTAAATTCCCCAGCATCATTTATTAAAGAGACTGTTTTGACTCCATTGTATGGAAATTTGCACTTCTTATTCATATCCTTCTGTTTTCTCACTCGCCTCAAGTCACTGTCCTCTGTGAACCCATCAGTATGTTCTCTGTAGCTATGGAGTCTGTTTCTGTTTTGTTTGTTTTATTGTTTTAAATTGCACATGTAAGTGAGTTCATATGACATTTGACTTTCTCATTCTCTTTTAATTTAGCCTAACACCCTCACTTCCCATCCATGTTGCTGCAAATGGCAAAATTCCATTCTTTCTTATGCCTGAGTAATATAGTATTATATATATATATATATATATAGATATATATATATAACACATCTATATATATATATATATATATATATATATATATATATCACATATACATAACACATCTTTTTTATTCATTTATGCATGGAAAGAATCCTAGGTTGCTCCCATATCCTGGCTATTATGAATAATGTTGCAGTGAACATAGGGTGCTCACATATTTTTTTTCAAAATTCATGTTTATATATACATCTGTTGGGTAAATACCCAGATGAGGAATGGCAATTCTATTTCTAATTTCTTGAGGAATCTCCATGCTGTTTTCCACAATTACTGGACCAATTTATATTCACATGAACAGTGTGTGAGGCTTTGTCTCTTCTCCATGTTCTCGAAAACACTTGCTATATATATTTTGAGCACAGCCATTCTGAGAGGAGTGAGGTGTGGTACTTCTCTATGGCTTTAATTTGCATTTCCCTGATTAGTGATGTTGAGCTATTTGTTTCCTTTAATTTTTTAAAACATGTTTTTAATTATTTTTAGAGAGAGAGGAAGGGAAAGTGAGAGATAGAAACATCAATGAGAGAGAACCATCACATGCATCGGCTGCCTCCTGCACGCCACTGCTGGTGTTGAGCCTGCAACTGGGGCATGTGCCCTGACTGGGAACTGAACCAGGTGATGGGGCAAATCTTTTTTTTATTTTTTATTTTTATTTTTATTTTATTATTATTTATTTTTTTAATTGTTTGAAGTATTCCAAATAGTAGTACATATGTCTCCTCCCCCCCCCCACATTGACTTCCCCCGGCCTCCCATTCCCCCCTGTACATGCCATTACCTGCCCCTGCAAGTGTCTTTTAGCCATTGGTTATGCATATATGCATGCATACAAGTCCTTCAGTTGATCGCTTAAACGCACCCCCCCCAAACCTCCTCTGCCTTCCCGCTGTAGTTTGACAGTCTGTTCAATGCTTCTTTTCCTCTGTATCTCTTTTTTTCCCATTTCTTCCCTTTAAAAAATCTTGCCTCTGCAGACTAGAAATAAACGTATAATAACAAAAAATGTTTGAGTCCCAATTTCAATGTCTAACTGTTCTGAGTCCCCGTTTTAATGTCAAACAGTTCCTTAAGTGTACATGTCAGCAATGATATCTGGATGGTGGGCACATGGTGGCAATGCAGGTCCGACCCTCTCTGGTTTGGTCCTAGGCAAGCTGCTGTGTCCCACAGCTGCTGACTGCTAGCGTGGCAAGGCGTCGTCAGCATCTCCCATCTCTGGACTGTTACTCCTCTTGTCTTCGTGGTTGGAGCAGACCTGTTAATTCCTCTGTTGCAGGAATTCCCATGGTCTTGGAGTTGTTTTCTGAAAATATACAAACATATTCTCGACCAAAAGTTAATAAAGGAAACTTTTCTGTATAATTGATTTGGGATCCTTTTATTTTTGCCCAAACGATTTTCCTTTGTCTGATTTAGACACCATGTGTGTTTTTCATGGGTCTCTTGATGTTAGTATTACAAATGAAAATTAATTTGGTAAAGTAAAGGTTTTCTAGATGTAATTTACTTATAGGATATTTTTCCTTACATGATATTACCCTACTATCCCCCCTTTTTTTGATTAATGGAGGCTTTTGTAAATTTTATATTGCATTCTTGATAACTTTAGATTTTAATTTTTTGCACAAAAATATGACTGCTTTAGTTTCATTGTATGTTCAGGAATTTACCATGAGATGAACTACCAATAGAAATTTCAGTTACCACTTTAGGAACAGCTTTTTGTCCAGTACAATTAAATTTTCTTGAATATTCACTTATTTCTATTAGCCTATTTAAATTAATCTGAAAACTTCATTATTATTTTAGTGTCAAATTTAAAACTCTACCAACAATCTTAGTTTACCCTGTAAATATTAGTGGAAACGATTATTTGAATTCTTGAGTAGGCCCTGAGCATTCCTGGTGCTAGGCTGGATTTAGATATAGGGCAGCTGCTGTCGGCCAAGTCACTGTCTGTTACCTGTGTCCCGATCTGAGCTGGGCGTGGGAAGCAGAGCAGCCATGGGGGCAGAAGACCTCCCTCAGACGGGGTGAGGGTTTAGGCCTATGGGGCAACTCTTAATCCACTTAGCAATACTGGCCTGGCCTGTGGGTATATTAGTCCATGTCATGTCTACTCAAGTCTGCCATGGAAGTGTGAGAGCAGTCCTAGAGAATGTATAAGTGAATATGCATGACTGTGTTCCAGTGAGACTATTTGCAAAACCAGATGGCAGCTTGTATTTGGCCTGTGGGTCTTATTTTGCTGACCCCTCATGTAGAGGATAGATGGAAGGAAACCACATAAAGAGGCGACCAAAACATATTTTGCCTCTGGACTAGCATAAGTCTACCATGAAGTTTTCATGCATCCATGCTGAAATGAGTCAGAAAGCTCAATTTATCCCATTTAAAATGTTGGTGTTTTTCTACGTTTTTGTCTTTCTCGTTTGTTTTCCTTAAAAACATTATTAATTTAAGAAAGAACAATAATAGTTGGTAGTATTTTCCCCGCTGTGAGAGCCATCTGCTAAGAGCCTGTGTTTGATTAGGGCAGTTGACAGTAGCAAAATAAAGCAGAGGTGGTAGGTTTTGTGATGATTGCACGTAAAGAGTTAGTGGGGAGAGAGAAATCTAAGGTGATTCATAGGTTTCCATGTCCTGCACTGGCATTTTTTCATTTGTTGTTGTTAATCCTCACACGAAGGTATTTTCCATTGATTTTTAGAGAGAGTGGAAGGGAGAGGGAGAGACCGAGAGAAACATCAAAGTGAGAGGGACAGGGCAATCGGTTGCTTCCTCCATGCACCCCGACCAGGGTCAGGGATCCTGAAACCAAGGTACTTGCCCTTGACCAGAATCACACCTGGGACACTTCAGTCTGTGGGCCAAGGCTCTATCCACTGAGCAAAACCAGTGAGTGCCTGCACTGGCATTTGGATTGGACATGAAGACTAGGACTTTAACTGATCAGCAGGAAAGAGCAACAGTTCATCCAGAAAGACCAGTATCTTTCCATACATGTTTAATTGGATGGTATATCCATGGATATGCCTATACTTTGGGTATAATTTCTTTCACTTTTTACTTGTCCTGTCAACAACTGCCTTTAATAGGTGAGCCATGATATTAGTTTAATAAAACAATTTAAAAAGATTAGTAATAATAATAAAAAAACAAAAACTCTGCAATCATTAGAACTCTTTTGTTATATACTAGAGGCCTGGTTCATGAATTTGAGCATGGGTGTGGTCCGTCCAGCCCAACCCGATGGGGGTCGGTCATGGGCAGGGCCAGTGTGGGTGTCTAATATTGGAAGCTATAGCTTCCCTCCGGCTGGATCTAATTATACGTTAGGGATGGCCAAGAGAAAACCCACAACAGAATGGTTTTGCATTTCACGTGCCATGTGATGTAGTTGTTTATCTGTTGTTGCAAACATATATCAAGACGGATGATGGCCCTTAAATGATTTTTGCGTTCTTCCTGGGGCTCTACTCTGAGTTTCCCAATATGATCTTCATGTCTGTCTGCTTAAAATTTATTTGTTTTTGAATGTGCCTACCCTTCGCTGTTGCTCCTGGCAGCCTGCAGGTCTTCTTTCCGCCCCTTTTAAAGAGAGATTGAAAGCTCACCTAATCTGCAAGGCACTGCAATTTCACAAAATCCCCACACAGCCTCTTTACATTCCTCAGCAAAGGGCTGCCATCCCATTAATGATTAGGTTGCCTTTTTGGCTAACTTGGAAGTTCTCCTGGGGCTGCAGACTGGGGAGGGAGAATTTCACACCCTGGCTGCAATATTAGCAGAGCCCTCTGGAGACTTGGGCCGGGGTCAGACGAAACTGATAATTATTTTCTTGTGCTTGCACTAAATGTACATGCACCAGGGATCCAGGCAGTGATTTAGGGGTGTTGGGGGCCTATCGGAATGGGGACTGGCCAGGGGGAGGGGCTGCAGATGGTTGGCGGCCAGCCAAGCTCCTGATTGGTATTTTGGGTGCTGATAGGGGGCCGGGCCCGCTGTGAGGAGAAGCCAATCACAGCCCGGATCAGGCTGGTTGGCTGCTGCAGTGTGAGTCATAGCCATCAGTCATTTTGGTTGTTCCGGTTGTTAGGCCGTAATGGTCCCCGGGCTTTTATATATATAGATGACAATTATTGTTTTTTGCAGTTATCCCAGTTAGTTGATTGGTTCATAACTCTTGTAAAAGGGAATTAAATCCTGTTCAGTTGGAGAAATTTGTCCGTGAGATGTCTTCCTTTCCTTTACAGGAACTTTGATGCTATAGAACATAGTGTCAAGCATTAGGATTCTGTATTTCTTATTCTGACTAAATAGGAATGTTGCAAGTTTCACATAACTTTCTGACATCATTGATTCATTTATCCCTTTCATGTCTTTATTCCAATTGTTATAGATCTACAGAAAACTCAAAAACAAGCACGGACCGAAACAAAATCAAGCACAGGTATTCAGTGAAATCAACTTCTGTATTGTGATCATGTATAATACATCAATCCAAATAATATTTTTACATAATGAAATTTTGTTAGATGTTTCTAAACACACCTCTAGGTTTGTTTATTCATTGGAAAAATTTACAGGACCCATCATATAGGTGTGCTCACAGATGAGTTTTATTAGTTAAAGGTTTAAATCAAAATCAGCAAAAGAGAAAAGGTGCATGTGACAAAGTGTGGCAGCCATCTGGTACAAGCTTCCAAGAGTCCTCACCCTGTGGAGTTACCAGGATATGTTAGTTATTCCAGTGTCAAATTCTGACAACACACATGAAATATGTCATCTACCAGTCTGGTTAGACTCAGTGCCAAGGTTTTTATGGCACGCTAGTCACATAGGCATCTTCCCCATAGCATGTACCAAATTCTAGATTCCCAGAAGGAAAGCAGGTGTACAGTATGAACCCGATCGGTTATACAAAGTGTTAAGGCACAGGGGGCCACTCTCCTCTGTTAGGGAAAGGTGGAAACCCTCCCCAGATTCAGGTTTTCAGACTCCAACTGAAGTATAGCCATTTAAGCAGTACGTTCTAAGGATTGCAGTCTTAGGCCAGCTACATGGAAATTTTCTGCACAGCAGGTACAGCTCTGACTGAATTTTTGTCTTTAGCCTAAAATTTTGTTTTTAAAGCAAGTAATACGATAACACTAGAGGCCCGGTGCATAAAAATTCATGCACTGGATGGGGGTGTCCCTCTGCCTAGCCTTCCCCCTCTCACAGTCCAGGAGAGCTCAGGGGTGGGAGGCGACCCGGTGATCAGGTGAAGGTGATGCCCCCATCACACCTCTGCTGCTGCCACTGCCAGCAGCACAAGCCTCGGCTGGCCCTGGTTACCTGAACCTCGGGTAGCCCTGGGTGGCTGGGCAGCCACCATCCGAGGATTGCCTGTGCCTCAGGTGTCGGCTGGGCATCTGCCATGCAATGCTTGCCTGTGCCTCAGGCTGGCACTGGACAGCGGGGGGGCTGAGGGTGGGTCGGGCCACACCATGCACCTGCCACCCCCATTCCGGCGGGGCTGAAAGGACTGGGGGACTCTGGCAGGGCTGAGGGTACTGGGTACCACCATCTTGTAGCTATGGGTTCTGCCATATTTGTGACAGTGTGACAGCCAATTTGCATATTCCCTCTTTATTAGATAGGATAACATGGTACTGGTTTCAGTTGCATCATCTATAATTGCTTGCAATGCTGGCCATTTTTGTTATTCTTGGTGAGCATTTCACAGGTATTTGTATATAAATTACTAGGGCAATATTAGGCAATGATCAGCTTTCCTTTTTATCCAATTAACTAGCGGCTTGGTGCACAAAATTCATGATGGGGGGCCTCCCCTCAGCTCAGTTTGCACCCTCTCCAATCTGGAACCCCTCAGATTGGACCTAAACTGGCAGTTGGACACCCCTCTCACAATCCAAGACCACTGGCTCCTAACTGCTTACCTGCCTGCTGTCTGACCACCCCTGAATCACCGCCATGCTGTCCTAGTTGGCCCATGCAGCCTTCTGTTCAGTCGTTTAGTCGTCCCTCACTAAACCTCCTACTGGCCTCATCACCCCACCCAGCCTGCTGTTTGCCGTTACTCTTATTGTTACGGCATCCCGGAAATTTGCATATTCCTCTATTAGTAGTATAGTTGTTTCAAGATAATTTTTACATAAAATTAGTATAATGATTTCTGATTTTATAGAATAAAAAGTGTCCTTTAATATGGATGATTCATATTTTATATTTCACTAAATTCCTGTTTATAATTACAAAGCAAGTTATTCAATAATATTTATTAGTTATTTTCTTGCCCTAGTATACATTTAACACTATTTGCTTTATGACTTTCTATATGCTTCACTAAATTGTGAGGATAATTCCCATTTTTTGATACTTGGATCTTTATCTTAATTTTTAAGGTGACTGTGTCTTGAAAACAGCATTAATATGTTGATATATGTTAATAGAAGATTCCTTGATACATTATTTTGAAGAAAAATTACTAAGACTTATTTTTTAGAGCCGTTTTAGGTGCACAGTCAGACTGAGCGGAAAGTACAGTGTGTGCCCATAAACCACACAACCCCGAACACACAGCCTTGCTCATTATTCACATCCTGCACCAGAGAGGTGCATTTATAACAATGGATGTGTGTGCACTGAAAATGTATGATGGCACATACCCACCCTTACAGTATCATACAGAATCACTTCACTATCCTAAAAATCCTCTGTGCTTTGCTTATTCATCACTCCCTTCTTCCTAATTCCTGGAAAACAATGATCTTTCTTAGTCTCCATAGATTTGCCTTTTCCTGAATATTGTATAGTTGGATTCATACAGTGGGTACCTTTTTGAATGTTTAACAAATGAAAATTCCAAGGTAAATGGGTGTAGTTATCCAAGATGTTTTTTATCTTAGTTATTTGTTGTTGTTGTTCATCAACATAGGATCTGATGACATGTCCCATACCAGCTGAAAGAGAAGGATTTCTATAGGCATTTGCCAGCTAAGGGAGAGGGTTGAGAAAAGGGATCTATGCACTAGTGCAGAGCACTAACTGTGCGGACCACCCTGCTCTATGAGGTGGGAACAGATATACTCTAGTAATGCAAGAAGACAGCTCAAGGGGTTCTACTGCATACAACTAGAATCACAAAGTTTTTCTACTCATCTTGCAATATGAAATGGGGCCAGAAAGAGTCTGTTTTCTATGTGTAGCTGTGCTGCAAAGTGTAGTGTCTAGAGTATTTCATCTTAAATTATCTAGTCTTCACTGAAGAGCTAGACAATTTGTATCATGTCACAGCAGAATAAGTATACTCTCTTCTAACTGCTGCTGATGGGAGGAGGCCAGAAAACTCATGCTATTTAAGTTTGACATGGCTAGTCTATGATTCTGCTTCCACTGACAACATAATTTTCTGTCAGTCTGATGGGGTTTGGTTAGGATTACTTTCATCGCACATAGTAGTTCACAGTTAATTATAAATTTTGATAGACCCCATTCTTTTTTTTTGCATTATATATGTTTAAAAAGAGAAAGTAAATGTTCCTAATGTATTAATGGCCTACCAATAATAGGATTATTGTTTAATATAGTCTTCAGATGTGGTCCTGAAGTTATGCATTCTAATAATACAGTAAACCGGCACTTTTAAAACCCTGTATTCTTATTGTTTTAAAATGTATTTTACTTTTTTTTAAATAGTGATTGATGTCTCTTCAGACAACTCTTTAAGAAGGTAGGACTTTATGGATTTCTAAAAATGTTATGGTAACTAAGGGGATGCAGAAAAAATAAACTAACATTTCTAGAGTACTCTACTGTGGGCTAGACCCTATAATATGTAGTTAACCTGTGTTATATAGTCATCACAATAGTTTTGAAAAGTAGGTGTGCTAATGTAGCCTACTTTTCTTTAATGAGGCAACTGTGCTTCAGGGAGGTGGATGAATTGACCCATGATTCCATTGTTAGCAAGGGACTGACTGATGCTTTGCCTGTCAACCAGCCTGGCTCCCAAATTATTCTGTTGTCCCTCTACATACACTGATAAGTTCCTGTGTAGCTCAAGGTACTAGATAGAGATGCAAATCCAATCACTTCAGAAAATCAAAGCTGACTGTGTGTTAAATCTGATTTAGAGTTTGCTAAGAGGTCCAGTTAGTTCTACCATTTATCTTACTATTCTTGACAATTGTAGTGGTAAATCGGACCTTGTTTTTCCCACAAAAGCTTTTAGGCCACAACTCAGTTAGCTATGACCAAAGAATAATAGGTTTCACCACAGCTTGTCTTAATCAGGCAAGGGTTTTTTTCTTAAATGATATGAAATCTTCCTTGAAAGCATTGCTTATCTGTAAGCAAAGAATATCTATGTATAGTTTATGTTATGTTAATTAAATTCAGCATCTATTTTGAGTATATTTTTAATAGATTTCTCTATTGGCTGATTTCTCAGTCTGTTTTTCCCTCCAGGCTGGTATTTTTGCCAAGTTGTATGAAGTTTTGTCTTTTTTCCTAGAGTCAATTTTCCCTTTTCTATGATTTCTCTTGATTGTCTTACTTTCTTCTCTACTTTTTGTTGTTGTTGTTTCTTTTTAGTGTTTCTTTCATTGTGTTATTTTTTTCCACTTCTGCTCTCTCGGGTGTTCTCCATTTTTCTATAGACAGAATGAAAGGCAGGTGAAATTTCAGGATTTAAGTAAGCCTAGCAATTAATTAATCAAAACACTGCAGTACCGCAACCTGAGTTTAACATACTTCTGATTAGTGACCTCAGCATGGTCTCTTATCTGTGAGAGGACTTTAAGTTAGCAATACCTAAGTGGGACAGAGCTGCCCTTCTTTGCCATTCATTTTAGCCTTGGAGGTAGTTTACACAGATGAACACTTCAGCATATAAATGGTCAATTCTAGACAGAAAAGCAGGGTATCACTTGGGGAGTATATCAAGTTAAATAACATAATAAAAGATGCTGAGGGTGAAGTAATCTCTGTATTACATATACAGCCCTCCTACTTGCTGGAAGTCATGTGTCCACAATTACAGTCAGGCTACTTTTTTAGCAAGGTACTGATGTCTTTTCTCAAGATAACTGTGGGTGGACTGCTGATGAATATGCTTTTTGAGTGGTTTTAGTTTGTGTTTGTTTTAAATGCTAGTTATCATTAAAATGAGGCTTAAAATCATTTCATTGTTCCTTTTTATATACCAGGTGAGATTTCATAGTTTGATTCTGGCACTTTGGGAATGCCAGTCAGTTAGAATAGGCAATTAGGCCAAACCAAGCAAAGGCTCACCTAGTTTGAAGAAACAATGACCCATATTCTTTATCTCAGAATTTTTAAGGTTTTTACCATTACTTTCCAAGTAAAACTTCTATGCATGGGGTTACAAGTAAAATCTCAGCTCTGATTTTTCTAACTATTTATTCAGGATCTTGAAGTGTTTAATGTAGCAGAAAAACCTGTAGTTTCTGGGGGCTATCTCGTATACCCTCAGCCTTAATTTTTCAGGAACATAAAGGATTCCCTAAGGCCAAGGGAGACAATCTTCTTTCATAAAAAAGATGAAGATGTCAAAAAGTACATTCTAAATACTCTGTTGAATCCATTGATTCTATTGCTGCTGAGTTGCCATCTAAACCATTCCTATAGTCACAATTGATCCTTACTCCCAGGTTGGCCTTGCTGATCCAGATTCCTGAGTCTTCATGTTCACTCACACTTGGACTTCAAGGTCACACCTATTTTTACTTTACATACATATGCTTGTTGGCTTAGCCACTATTCCAATTACCAGCACCCTATTCTGGCAGCTGGGCCTCCTAGCTCTAGCCACCCACAGCTTCCCTCACACACTGGAAAGCATATATGGAGCTCACGTCTTAGCCCAAAACTTTGAGGATGAGTTACCCTTCGAACTTCATGTTTGTTTGTTTGTTGGTGGCAGGTGTTACTTAGAACAATTCTACACTGCCAGAGAGATTCAAATAATGCTGCAGCAAAAGACCAGATATTCCTTTCTCTCTTATCATATTTATTTTACCATATCTATACTCCGAGTTCACTTTATATCCTATGAAGCATCTTTGTTTAGGTAGTGGAAGGTCACACATATCTTACCAAGTGTAGTAACACCAGCTTGCCTGAGGTTCCATAATTTAGATTGGACCCTCAAGGGATCTTTGCCATAACAATGAAACTTTCCCAGGTGACTGGAATTTACCTCAGGTTTTAAAATATTTAAGTTTACCTCACATAAAAGCCAGTCAACAGAAAGCTCTAAATCACAAGTAGGTTATTGGTCCTTATAATTGCTAAAGCACCACGCATAACTCATCAGTATCCATGGGTGACCAGTAGGATTGTGTCTTCCAAGTCAATTGGGTTGGAAAGGGAGATTAAGCATCATTCTCATAAATCTCTGCTTGGTCACAGATTGAGTAGGTAGAGAAGGGATAGTCTAGCCCGGGCCAGGTCCTGATCTTTATTAGTTTTCTGTGGTTTGTATGATTGACTACATAAAGAAGGGAGCATGGTGTTATCTGACTTCATATTTTATATTAAATAACCTAATATAATATGCTCAGCGTGAAGTGATCTCTGTAATCTATTTGTACATACATTTAGTTACCAGCTACATAGTAGCTGAGATGCCCTGAATTACAAACCACAACATAAGTACAGGTAATAACCAAATTTCCTAACATTTTCTGAAAACTGCAACATTTGGATGTTAGAAACCATGAAAAGTTCTCATTGGGATTTATTTTGGGTTCAAAAACAGCTTCAACAAATAGAGTTCATGACTCAATTTTTTCTTTTCTTTACCATTTTCTGAGCATATGTTTTTTGCTCTATTATCCCTCTAATCTTCCTACCAACCTTCTAAATTAAGGTAGTAAGATTCATATTTTGTAGAGGAGGACCTTGAGCCAAAAATGTGACTTTTTTGAAACAAAGAGCTATTGGTTATAGAACTAGAATGTGTGATATTTGCCATTATGTTAAGCTGACTCTAATTAATTCACTGAACTATACTTTCCTCACATCATGACTGTGATATCTTATTTTTATTTTATTTTATTTTTTTTATTAAGGTATTATATGTGTACATATCTTACCAATGCCCCCCCCATCCCACTCCCATACATGCCTCACCCCCCAATGTTTTGCATCCGTTGGTTACTCTTATATACATGCATATAAGTCTTTCAGTTGATCTCTTATTTCCCCCACCTCTCCCTAACCTTACTGCTGTAATTTGACAGTCTGTTTGATGCTTTACTGCCTCTGTATCTATCTTTTTGTTCATCAGTTTATAAATGTTTTTCATTATCCCCAAATGAGTGAGATCATGTGGTATTTTTGTTTCATTGACTGGCTTATTTCACTTAGCATAATGTTCTCTAATTCCATCCAGGTGCCTACAAATGGTAGTAATTCCTTCTTTTTTGTGGCAGCATAGTATTCCATTGTGTAGATGTACCATAGTTTTCTGATCCAGTCATCTGCTGACGGGCACTTAGGCTGTTTCCAAATCTTAACTATGGTAAATTGTGCTGCTATGAACATAAGGGTGCATATATCCTTTCTGATTGGTGTTTCTAGTTTCTTAGGATATATTCCCAGGAGTGGGATTACTGGGTCAAATGGGAGTTTCATTTTCAGTTTTTTGAGGAAACTCCATACTGTTCTCCACAGTGGCTGCACCAGTCTGCATTCCCACCAGCAGTGCACGAGGGTTCCTTTTTCTCCGCATCCTCGCCAACACTTGTCGTTTGTTGATTTGTTGATGATAGCCATTCTGACAGGTGTGAGATGGTATCGCATTGTCGTTTTGATTTGCATCTCTCGGATAATAAGTGACTTTGAGCATGTTTTCATGTGTCTCTTGGCCTTCCTTCTGTCTTCTTTCGAAAAGATTCTATTTAGGTCCGTTGCCCATTTTTTTATTGGATCATTTATCTTCCTTTTATTAAGTTGTATAAGCTGCCTGTAGATGTTGGAGATTAAACCTTTATCAGTGATAACATTTGCAAATATGTTCTCCCATACAGTGGGGTTTCTTGTTGTTTTGTTGATGGTTTCTTTTGCTATGAAAAAGCTTTTTATTTTGATGTAGTCCCATTTGTTTATTTTCTCTTTGGCTTCCATTGCCCTAGGGGCAGTATCAGTGAAAAAGTTCTTTTGGCATATGTCTGAGATTTTGTTGCCTGTGGATTCCTCCAGTATTTTTATGGTTTCCCATCTTATATTTAAGTCCTGTACCCATTTTGAGTTTATTTTTGTGTATGGTGTAAGTTGGTGATCTAGTTTCATTTTTTTGCATGTATCTGTCCAATTTTCCCAACACCATTTATTAAAGAGACTGTCTTGACTCCATTGTATGCTCATGCCTCCTTTGTCAAATATTAAATGTGCATATTGGTTTGGGTCGATATCTGGATTCTCTATTCTGTTCCATTGATCTATATGTCTGTTCTTGTGCCAGTACCAGGCTGTTTTGAGGACAGTGGCTTTGTAATACAGCTTGAAATCTGGTATTGAGATCCCTCCTACTTTATTCTTCTTTCTCAGGATTGCTGTGGCTATTCGGGGTCTTTTTTTATTCCAGATGAATTTTTGGAGAGTTCTTTCTAGGTCTGTGAAATACGCCGTTGGTATTTTAATGGGGAGTGCATTGAATCTATAGATTGCTTTGGGTAGTATGGACATTTTAATGATGTTGATTCTACCAATCCATGAACATGGTATGTTCTTCCATCTGTTTACATCTTCCTCTATCTCTTTTTTCAGTGTCCTGTAGTTTTCTGCATATAGGTCTTTTACCTGCTTGGTTAGGTTTATTCCTAAGTATCTTAATTTTTTTGGTGCGATGGAAAATGGGATTGCTTTTTTAGTCTCTCTTTCTGTAAGTTCACTGTTGGTGTATAGAAATGCCATAGATTTCTTGGTGTTAATTATGTATCCTGCTACATTGCCGAATTCATTTATTAAGTCTGTTAGTTTTTTGATGGAGTCTTTCGGGTTTTTTATGTACAATATCATGTCATCTGCAAATAAGGACAGCTTTACTTCTTCTTTTCCAATTTGGATGCCTTTTATTTCTTCTTCTTGTCTAATTGCAGTGGCTAATACTTCCAGTACTATGTCAAACAGGAGTGGTGAGAGTAGGCATCCCTGTCTTGTTCCTGTTCTTAGGGGAAATGGTTTTAGTTTTTGCCCATTGAGTATGATGTTAGCTGTGGGTTTATCATATATAGCTTTTATTATGTTGAGGTATGATCCTTCTATTCCCACCTTGTTGAGAGTTTTTATCAAGAAAGGGTGTTGGATTTTGTCAAATGCTTTTTCTGCATCAATTGATATGACTATGTGATTTTTATCTCTCAATTTGTTTATGTGATGTATCACATTTATTGATTTGTGGATATTGAACCATCCTTGCATTCCTGAGATAAACCCTACTTGGTCATGGTGTATGATCTTTCTGATGTACTGCTGGATCCGATTTGCTAGAATTTTGTTGAGGATTTTGGCATCTACATTCATGAGGGATATTGGCCTGTAATTCTCCTTCATTGTGTTGTCTTTATCTGGTTTTGGTATTAGGGTGATGCTGGCTTCATAGAAGGAGCTTGGAAGTGTTCCTTCCTCTTGAATTTTTTGGAATAGTCTGAGGAGGATAGGTTTTAGTTCTTCCTTGAATGTTTGGTAGAACTCTCCTGTGAAGCCGTCTGGCCGCGGGCTTTTGTTTGCCGGAAGCTCTTTGATGACTGCTTCAATTTCTTCCATAGTTACTGGCATGTTGAGCTGTTTAGATTCTTCCTGATTGAGTTTTGCAAGGTTATATTTTTCTAGGAATATGTCCATTTCCTCCAGGTTGTCCAGTTTGTTGGAATAGAGTTGTTTGTAGTATTTTTTAACAATCCTTTGTATTTCGGCGGGATCTGTTGTTATTTCACCTCTTTCATTTCTGATCTTGTTTATTTGGGTCCTCTCTCTTTGCTTCTTGGTGAGCCTGGCTAGAGGTTCATCAATCTTGTTTATCCTTTCAAAGAACCAGCTCTTGGTTTTGTTGATCTTTTGTATTGTTTCTTTGGTCTCTATGTTGTTTATCTGTGCTCTGATCTTTATTATTTCCTTCCTTCTGCTTACACTGGGCTTTTCTTGTTGCTCTTTTTCTAACTCTTTGAGTTGTTGGGTTAGGTAATTTATTACCCCTGTTTCTTGTTTTTTGCAGTAGGCTTGTAGAGCTATGAACTTCCCTCTCAAGACTGCTTTCGCTGTGTCCCATAGATTTTGGATTGTAGTGTTTTCATTGTCATTTGTTGTCATGATGTTTTTTATTTCTTCTTTGATCTCTCTGGTAACCCAGTCATGGTTTAATAGCATGCTGTTTAGTCTCCATGTGTTTGATTTCTTTGGGTTGTTTTTATTGTAGTTGATTTCCAGTTTTATGCCACTGTGGTCTGAGAAGATGCTTGATATGATTTCTATCTTCTTGAATTTGAAGAGACTTTGCCTATGTCCCAACATATGGTCTATCTTTGAAAATGACCCATGTGCGCTTGAGAAGAATGTATATTCTGTGGCTTTGGGTGAAATGTTCTGAAGATGTCAATTAATTCCATCTGGTCTAGTGAGTCATTTAGGATTGATGTTTCTTTGCTGATGTTTTGTTTAGAGGATTTGTCCAATGGTGATAGTGGGGTATTAAAGTCTCCTACTATGATTGTATTGCTGTCAATCTCTCCCTTGATATCCTCCAGGAGTTTTTTATGTATTTGGGTGCTCCTGTATTGGGTGCATATATGTTTACCAGAGTTATTTCTTCTTGTTGGATTGCTCCCTTTAGTATTATGAAATGGCCTTCCTTATCTCTTGTTATGTCCTTCAGTTTTAGATCTAATTTGTCAGAAATAAGTATTGCTACCCCAGCTTTTATTTCAGTTCCATTTGCCTGGAAAACCTTTTTCCATCCCTTCAACCTCAGTCTGTGTGCATCTTTTTTTCTGAGGTGGGTTTCTTGTAGACAGCAGATATATGGGTCGTGTTTTCTTATCCAATCCGTTACCCTATGTCTTTTGATTGGGGCATTTAATCCATTTACATTTAAAGTTATTATTGATAGGTACTTATTTGTCGCCATTCCTATTCTTTACCCCTGTGATACTTCTTTGCTTCCTGTTTCTTTCTTTCTTTTTTTTTTATTTTTTTTTTATTTTTTTATTTTTTTTTTTTTACAGCAGACCCTTTAGCATTTCTTGCATTGCTGGTTTGGTGGTAATAAATTCCCTTAGTCCTTTTTTGGCTGTGAAGCTCCTGATTTCACCTTCAATTTTGATTGACAGCCTTGCTGGGTACAGTATTCTTGGATTCAGCCCCTTCCTTTGCATGACTTTGTATATTTCATTCCATTCCCTTCTGGCCTGATGAGTTTCTGTTGAGAAATCAGTTGCTAGTCTGATGGGGGTTCCTTTGTATGTAACTTTCTGTCTCTCTCTTGCTGCTTTTAAGATTCTTACTTTGTCGTTGGTGTTTGCCAATTTAATTATAATGTGCCTTGGCGTCGGTCTTTTGGGGTTCATTTTGCTTGGGACTCTTGAGCTTCTTGGATTTGTGTGGGTTTTTTCTTCCCTATATCAGGGAAATTTTCTGTCATTATTTCTTCAAAGAGGTTTTCTATTCCTTGCTCAGCTTCCTTTCCTTCTGGAACCCCTATTATGCGGATGTTGTTTTGTTTCGTGTTGTCCCAAAGTTCCCTTAGACTCTCCTCCTGCCTTTTAATTTTTTTTTCTAGAAGTTGCTCTACTTGGGTATTTTTTTCCATCTTGTCTTCTAGCTCACTGATGCGGTCCTCTGCTTCTTCTAGTCTACTCTTGATGCTTTCTATTGAGTTCTTTACAGCAGCGATGTCATTTTTCATTTCTTCTTGGTTCTTCTTCATTTCCTCTTGGTTCTTGCTCATATTGTCGAATTTGTCTTCCATTCTTTTCAGCCACCTTATGACCATTTCTCTGAATTCTTTCTCTGGAAGGTTGCTTGCCTCCATTTCGTTTACTTCCTTTTCTGGTGATGCCTGCTTTTCTTTCATATGTGGGCTGCTTCTTTGTCTCCCCATGGTCTCTCTTCTCTGGGTGTCTGGTTATGTAGTTCTCTCTCTCCTGGGTTGATTTAAAGGCACAAAATACAGCACTACCAAGTACAACTCACAAGGCACTGAACAGGAATGTATTCACGATATTAATAACCTCCAATAAAGGTGAGAAAGGCAAATTAGGTGATAGGAGAGAAAGAAGAAGAGGAAAAAAGAAAGAAAGAAAAAAAGAAAAAAGGAGTGTGAAAATGAAATTGGGAAAATGGAAAGTAAAGAAAAAAAAAGTAAGAGAGACAAGAAAGTGACTAAAAGAGAAAGGGGAACAGACTATATATATTGGGGATAAAACTCCAATAGAACAATCACTAATCCCAGCAAATGCCAGCAACAAGTGCCTGGGGATTAGTACAAACTACAACACCAACTACTATGGAGTGAGGCAAGGGAAAGCTGAAGCACAAAACAAACAAAAAAATAGACAAAAGAAGAATAAGCAAAACAATCTCACAAAAAAGCATAAAAATTTGATATAATCTACATTCAAGCAAACAACAACAAAAGGACAGAGAGAAGGACAAGTTTATGGATAGCTCAGACAGCGAAGGGAGAGGTGTATGTGGACTTGGAGCAGGGGATTGGAGATTAGATATGTAAGTAGGGTGAAATTTTAACAAAGGGTAAACAGAAAGAATAGGGAAAATCTAAAGCAGTAAAAGGGTAAGATAAACAGGACACTGAAAAGGGGGAGGTTAGGAAGAGAGTGATGGCCTAAAGGTAGAGTTGAGATAGAGTAAAACGATGCTAAAGGAAAGATAAAAATAGAATGTAGAACCCTTATCCCAAAATAAAATGAAGAGAAAATAAAATGACACTTTTAAAAAAAAAAGATAAAATAGCAGTAGTAATAATACGGATTGAAAATAAAAATGTAATAATTAAAAAGGTAAAATCAAGTGATGAAAAAAGAAAAAAAAAGTTTCTTGATTAAAAGATGCTAAAAATGAAAATAAAAAAAAATAAAAAAATAAAAGGTAAAAATAAAATGTGAAGTAGTGAAGGTCATTCACTTCCTCTGTTTTTCTGTTTGGCACGCCTGTTTCTCAGTCCAGACAGTATTGCAGTTCCCTGCGATCCACTGCTCTTCAGTGTTGTAAGCCAGTCCTGATTTTAAGCAGGCGGTGTGTCTTAATTTCTCGTGTTCCTTTATTTTTGATTACACAAGAGTCAATTTGTGATTCAGCCCCTGGGTGGCAGTGTTTCTGGATTGACTTCCGGGTCTATCTATGGCCTCTCTAGGCAGTGTTAGAGCCTTCTTTCCCTGTGGCACTCACCACCGGTTTGTGAGAGTGGGCTGCCTCAGAGCTGACTCTCCGATGGTCACTCCCTGCTCCGATCCCCAGGTTCCAGAAAAACAACTTTCCCCTGCAGTCTCCCAGGGTGTCCCCAACTGGGTGATCCTATGTATTGGGCTTAGTAATCAGAAGTAAGAATTTCAAGAGGAAAAAGCCCAGTTGTGCGAACTCCGGGACTGCGCGTAAGCCCAGGCACCCAGGGAACGCAGGGGCTGTGCGTAAGTCTGGACTGCCTGAAATTCTTAGGGTGTCCCTGCACTTCAGATCAAAATGGGTTGCTTTTTAGAGTGCCCTTCTCTTAGCAGCTCTGAGGACCCCTTTCCACAATCACAGATCACGCCAGCCCCTACAGCCACGGATTTTTCTAGGCACAGACTTCCCTGGTCCTCCAGCTCCCGCAAAACGCGCGTTCCTCTCTCCCGCCGGGACCAGAGACCTCACCTTATCCCAGGCGAAATCTGACTTTTCCGTGGTGGAGTGTAGAGCTCCTCTGAACCCGTGTGTTTGCGCCAATTGGGGAACGTTGTTCTGGGGCTCGCAGCTGTTCCGTGGGTGCCACAGTTGTGGATTCTCAGGCTTCCAATAAGCTCCACTTTCCGGATCAAGATGGCGCAGACTCCGCGTCCAAGCCCGCAGCTCCGGGAGGGGACCCAGCCGCAGTTCGTGCTGCCAGGTCAGGGGAACCCCATTTAGCAGTCCCCCACCTCCTTCTGGAATTCAGCTGTCTCCCAACCAGCCAACAAACACTCCTTGTGCGACCCTCAGCTGTTCTTTCTTTCTGCTCCGGGACAAGGCTCGGAACACGTCTGTCTATTCTGCCGCCATTATTCCCTCCTCCAATACCAAGTGTTCTGATATCTTATTTTTAATTACATACTTTATTTTTTTAATAAATCTTTATTCAGATCATTACAATTGTTTCTCCTTTTTCCCCCCATTACTCCCCTCCATCCGGTTCCCACCCCACCTTCTGCCCTTCCCTCGCCCCAACTGTCCTCATCCATAGGTGTATGATTTTTGTCCATTCTCTTCCTGAACCCCTCCATACCCCTTTCCCCCTGAGAATTATCAGTCCACTCCCTTTCTATGCCCATTTTTCTATTATATTCACCAGATTATTCTGTTCCTCAGGTTTTTAATTCACTTGATTTTTAGGTTCACTTGTTGATAGATATGTATTTGTTGTTCATAATTTTTATCTTTACTTTTTTCTTCTTCTTCCTCTTCTTTAAGAATACCTTTCAGCATATCATATAATACTGGTGTGGTGGTGATGAACTCCTTTAGCTTTTTTTTTACCTGTGAAGCTCTTTATCTGCCCTTCAATTCTGAATGATAGCTTTGCTGGGTAGAGTAATCTTCGTTATAGGTTCTTGCTATTCATCACTTTGAAAATTTCTTGCCACTCCCATCTGGCCTGCATAGTTTCTGTTGAGAAATCAGCTGACAATCGTATGGGTGCTCCCTTGTAGGTAACTAACTGTTTTTCTCTTGCTGTTTTTAAGATTCTCTCTTTGTCTTTTGCTCTTGGCATTTTAATTATGATGTGTCTTGGTGTGTTCCTCTTTGGATTCCTTTTGTTTGGGGTTCTGTGCGTTTCCTGGACTTGTAAGTCTATTTCTTTCACCAGGTGGGGGAAGTTTTTGGTCATTATTTCTTCCAATAGGTTTTCAGTATCTTGCTCTCTCTCTTCTTCTGGCATCCCCATAATTCTGATGTTGGTACGCTTGAAGTTGTCCCACAGGCTTCTTACACCATCTTCAACTTTTTGGATTCTTTTGTCTTTTTGCTTTTCTGGTTGAGTGTTTTTTGCTTCTTTGTATTTCAATTCTTTGACTTGATTCTTGTGTTTCTCTAGTCTGTTGTTGGGTCTCTGTATAATACTTTTATTTCAGTCAGTGTATGTTTAATTTCTAGTTGGTCCTTTTTCATATCTTAGATGGTCTCATTATATTTATCGGCCTTTTTTAGGATATTCTTGAAAAGCCTTATAACCGTGGTTTTGAATTCTATATCCAGTCATTTGTTTTCCTCCATTTCTTTCGTTTGTGATCTGTTTCTCTGACGCCGCATTTCACTGCTTTCCTGAGTTGGTAGGGTAGATTTGTGTGCTAGGTTTCCTATATGGCCCAGTGGGTCCGCCTCCGCAGTTAACCTGAGGTGGACACCCTTGGTGCACCCCTTTGAGGACTGTGTGCACAGCCTTGTTGTAGTTAAGTCTTGATTGTTGTTGGTATCACTGGGAGGAATTGACCACCAGGCCAGTTGGCTGTAAGGATCAGCTGTGTCTACACTGGGAGAAGTTTGGTGCTGGAGACAGCCTTATAGGATTAGACTTGCCAAATTGCAATAGCCTCTGTGCTCAGCTTGGATGGGGTGGAGTCTCAGGGCGGAGCAGACAGACTTGGCTTCCAGTCAGCCTTGCCCTTGCGCGCGTGCGCACCTGTAGACCTCTACCTTCCCTGGCTCCCGAGTTTCCGCCCGAGAGTCCAGATTCCCCTACCGTAAGAGCGTGTGTCCCCAGGGCCTCGCCTGGAACTGGGGTTCAGTGCAGTTAAAACTGGGGTTCAGTGCAGTCAGGAGCTTCCAACTCCCTTCTGCTAGGGAAAGCCTGTGGCAACCTCCACAGCCTTGTGCACACTGGCGCGCGCGCCTCCAGACCCCTGCCTGCCCCTGCCTGCCGGGGCTCCCCCGGGTCTCCCCCTGGTCTCTGAGTCCTCAGGTGCCTTTCTCTCTACCTGACAGTCCAGACTCCCCCTGTATGACCCTGGGTCCACGGGGTTTCGCTCGGGACTGGGGTTCAGTGCAGTCAGAACTGGGGTTCAGTGTGGTCGGGGGCTTCCTTCCCCCTTCCGCCAGAGAAAGTCAGCCAGGCTCTCAGCCGCCCTTCCTCTCTGCGTGCAAAAAGACCCTTTGCTATACCTCCAATTCTCTGTGAGCTTTTCTCTTTCCTTCTAGTTGTAGAATTTTCACTCAGCAGCTTTCCTGTGGTTCTAAATGGTGTCTGTTCTGTCTTTTAGTTGTAGTTTTGAAATTGTTGTACGAGGCAGCAGTTTAGGTGCTTACCTATGCCGCCATCTTGGTTTCTCAAGACAGTTATATAACTTACAAATTTAAAGTGTATGGGATAATTAAAATTTTAATATTAGTTTTGACATTATCTGAAATATTCTAAGAAGTTATTACATTTGGAAAATATTTTTATATTCATATTAAAGAGTAATATTATTTAACACCTTTTTTGTACACAGCAAACAACCACTAACTTCTAAATATAAAGAAGGAAGGGGGCCCCAAAAATCTGAAGGTCGCACTCCCGGTAAGACTTCAAATAGTGAATTACTCTTGGTGGTCCTACTATAGATGAAGTAAGGGTAAGGAAGTTGTGATAATGAAAGAGCAGGGAAAAAAATACCCAACAATGTGTAAGTTGCATGTACAGTTTTTCTAAGTCTCTTTATTTATAGAATAGTAATCATTGTTATTAACAAAGTTAATTGTAGGCAATTTAACATGTGGGGCTATATCATTTGAAAGGATATTCATTTATTTAGCCCTGACACCTAAAATCCTATATGATATCTTTACGTAAAAAAGAAAAAAGATTTTAAGCTAAGATGGTGTATGTTTCCTCTATATTCACATTATACCAAATTGGACTTGTTCTAAAAACGGATCATTTGTTTAGTTTTAATTGTGAATGGATTACACTTAGTAAATGAACACTTGTTATTACATAGTGATTTGTCTCACTAAAACTAGGAACTCAACAATACTTTTCAGTAGCACAAACAAATAGCAAACACTTAGCCAGTTTGAAAGAAACCCTAAGAGATTGTTGTTGTTGTTGTTGTTGTTGTTGTTGTTGTGTGTGTGTGTGTGTGTGTGTGTGTGTGTGTGTGTGTTTAAGATATCTACTCATGGTACTGAGGTCAGAAAGGCAATGCCTGTTGAGAAGCATAGAAAAATTTTCATATTATACCCTCAAGGTCTCACTATTATCAATTTCATTCCTCAGAAGTCAAAACAGAATGAGATATGTTGACTTAATTAGTTGGATAATTGTCAGGACACTGGGATTTCTTTACAACAGATGCTCTGTTGTCATTGGTAATGACAATGATAATAAATATTCAAAAAGCCCAACCTGGGACCCAACAAATTTTAATAAAGTATAAAAATGTTTCTCAAAATAAAAATGCCAGATATGTTACCTAGTTCTTTATGCAATCTGAATTGTATGAAGACACCTTGGAGTTGGGATACCGTTATCAGAGGACTTGTGTTGCTTGGGTTTGCAAGTTATAGGAAACACCAAGATGAAATAGCATTTTGACCTTGAATGTACTAATAATATGAGAGAACTGTCCATGTTTTTTTTCTCTGTTTCTTTTTTTTAACCAATTATCAAACAAAATGTCAAAATTCAGTTATTCATTTTTCAGCTGAATGGTCTGCCATTTAACTTTCAGGTGTCTTTCAGGTACTAAGTGTTATTGTGAAGTTGCAGAATTGAAACATCCTATCTAATAAAAAAGTAATATGCAGGTTGAGCATCACGCCAACACACAAGATGGCTGCCCCTATGTGGTCAAAGATGGCTGTCCCCATGTGGACACAAATGGCCACCACAAGATGGCCAGCAGGGTAGGGCAGTTGGGAGGGAACAGGCCAGCAAGGGAGAGCAGTTGTGGGCAATCAGGCCAGCAGGGGAGGGCAGTTGGGAGGGACCAAGCCTGCAAGGGAGGGCAGCTGGGGGCGATCAAGTCTGCAGGGGAGGGCAGTTAGAGGTGACCAGGCTGTCAGAGGAGGGAAGTTGGGGGTGACTGGGCCTGCAGGGAGAGGCAGTTGGTGGGGACCCAAGCCTGCAGGGAAGGGCAGTTAGGGGTGACCAGGACTGGAGGGGAGGGCAGTTAGGGGTGAACAGTCCTGCAGCCCAGGGCAGTTAGGGGTAATCAGGCTGGCAGGGGAGTGGTTAGGGAGTGATCAGGCTGGCAGGCAGAAGCAGTTAGGAGCCAGCAGTGATACCCACAACAATGATACCAACAACAATCAGGAAGGAAGGCAGGCGAGCAGTTGGGAGCCAACAGTCCTGGATTGTGAGAGGGATGTCCGACTGCCCTCGAGGGGTTCCAGATTGGAGAGGGTGAAGGCGGGGCTGAGGGACACACACCCCTGCACATGAATTTCGTGCACCAGGAGTCTAGTTTTAGAGATAGTCCTTGCCCTCTAAGAGCTTGTTAGTATCATTGCCATTTCTATGATTTTCATTAATTTACTTATTGCTTACCATGTACCAGATCGCATTAGGAGCTTATGATTATCCTTCTTTATTCTTTTTATTGGTGTTTAGTATGTGCCAGGAACTTTAGGTCCCTGATGCATATTAGAATTTTAAAAATGTAGTTTAAGCTTTGGCTGGGTTTCTCGGTTGCTGAAAGCATTGTCCCTGATACGCCAAGGTTCTGATTTGATGCCTGGTCAGGGTACATACGATACTCACACAATGAATTCATAAATAATTGGATCAACACATCAGTGTTTCTTTCTCTATCTATCTTTAATCATTTGTGGATCAGTTTTAAAATAAGCATGTAGATCACAAGGAAGTTTGCCAGGTAAAGGGGCAGTAGGGCTGATGTTCCGCAGGAGGGATATATAAGATGATTACACAGGAATGGCAGGGCAAGCGCTAAGATGACAAGTGAGTGTTGCGGGAATTATGAGCAGTACAGTTTTAATGTGCAACATGTGTGCTATGGGAATGGTTGGGAATGAGGTGAATGCCTAGCTAAGGCAGGCTTATGGAAGTTTTTACTACCACAGACAGGTGTGGTTCATATCATCCAGGCCTTGGGAAATTTATCAGATAGAATGCTGTCAGCTTCAGATAATAGGTGGCCTAATTAACAGAGGCTGAAACAATAGGAACCGGGATTGTTTTAGTGACTCAGTGATATCAGGATTCTAGTTTTTGTCCTTGGTTCAGCTGTGAGGTTGGCAGTGTTTATATTGCTTTCCTGGTCAGTTATTAGTTTTGGCTCCAAAGCATCCTATTCTCACATAGCAATATGTGAAGGTCAAAAGGACTGCTTTTCCTTAGACATTTCTTTTTCACTCTTAAAACATTTGGATAAAGTAGAGTTGGCGCACATCATATTACTTTCAGGTGCACAACCACAGTGGTTTGACATTAAAATACCTTATGGTATGTTCACAATAATATGTCTAGTATCAATCTATCACCAAGCAAAGTTATTATGATACTAGAGGCCTGGTGCATGAAATTAGTGCATGGGGTATTGGGGGTGTCCTTCAGCCTGACTTGCACCCTCTCCAATCTGGGACATCCCTCTCATGATCCAGCAGTGCTGGCTTCTAACCACTAACATGCCTGCCTGCCTGATTGCCCCTAACTGCTTCTGCCTGCCAGCCTGATTGATGCCTAACTGTTCCCCTGCTGGCCTGATCACCAAAACTGCCCTCCCCTGCTGTGACTCACCTCCTCCACCAGGATCTGCCTCCTCTGTGCCAGGCAGCAGAGATGCTTGGCCCCGCCTCCGCATGTAGCCATCTTGTGACGGCTATGCTGTGATGGCCATCTTGTGACAGCCATCTTGTGATGACATGAGGGCGTGATGCCACCTAGGCTATTATTAGTATAGATTGACATATCCCCTGTTCTGCACACTACATCACTATGGCTTATATAATTTATAACTGGAAGTTGGCACTTCTTATTCATATTCTTTTATTTCACACACCACCTCAGTTTACCCTCTGGAAACCATCAGTTTGTTCTCTGTAGCTATGGGGGTCTGTTTCTGTTTTGTTGTTTAGATTGCACGTGTAAGTGTGACGCTATGGTATTTGTCTTTCTTTCTTATTTCAGTTAGTATAGGACCAACTCAGTCCTTCCATGTTGCCATAAATGGCAAAAAAACTTTATTTATGGCTTAGTAATTTTTATTATATTTATGTATATAAACATATAAACACACTCACACACACACGCACACACACACATATATGTGAGTTTGACTGTGTGCCAATACATTTCACATCCTGGTTATTTACTTATCTATTGAAGGACACCTACCTTACTTCCATATCTTGGCTATTGTAAATAATGCTGTAGTGAACATAGTGGTGCAGATGTCTTTTCAAATCTGTGCTCATGTTTCTATTGGATAAATCCCCAGAAGTAGATAGCAGTTCTAGTTCTAATTTGTTGAGGAATGTCCATGCTGCTTTCCACAGTGACTGTGCCAATATACAATCACATGATCATTGCTGGAGGCTTTCTCTTTTCGCCACATCCTCCCAACACTTGTTATTAATTTATATTTTGATGAGAGCCATTCTGAGAGGAGTGAGGAGATACTTCCTATGACTTTCATTTGCATTTCCCAGATTAGTAATGTTGAGCTATGTGTTTCCTTAACTTTATTTTTAAAAAAATGTTTTTATTGACTTTAGATGGAGAGGAAGGAAAAGGGAGAGAGAGATAGAAACATCAATGAGAGAGAACCATCACATCCATGGGCTGCCTCTTGCACACTCCCTCTGGGAGATCAAGCCACCCTGGCACCTGCCCTGCCCTGGAATATCACCAGCGTTCTCTTGGTGCATGGACAATGGACTCCATCTACTGAACCACACTGGCTGGGCCTATGTCTTTCTTTTAAATAGGAAGCAACTGAGAGGCTTGCAGTTGACTTCCCTAACTTTTATAGGCTTGGGTTAATCCCACGCTCATTCCTAAACCAGTTAGTGGTAAACTAGTTACTCTGCTGAGCTTACCATAATCCTTTGTCTTTGGAGTGGGGGAGGTACCACTTTCTTTGTGTATCAGGATAGTGAATGTCCCAATAGAGTGTGGTTCTCCAGCAAAAATGAAGACTAAGGTAGGGAGCCAGCAATATATACTGCAGGATTTATTGGAGTTTTGAGATGAGGATCAAGATTAGATTTGATAAGGTCCCTGTGGCTGTGGTATGAAGCAGGCATCAGCAAGATTTCTCTGTAAAGGTCCTGATTTTGGTTCAGGAGGTCTGTCATATCTACTCAAGTCTGCCATTGCAGTGTGAGAGCAGTCCTAGAGAGTCTGTAAGGGAACAGGCATGGCTGTCGTCCAGTGAGGCTTTATTTGCAAAACTAGCTGGCAGCTTGTACTGGGCCTGTGGGCCCTAGTTGGCTGACCCCTTATGTAGAGGATAGATAGAAGCATAAAGAGACTGAGAGGCTAAAGGAACATTTTGCCTCCTTGGACTAGCCTCAGTCCATTAAGAAATTTTCATGCATCTGTGCAGAAATGAGTCAGGAAGCTCAACTTATTCCATTTAAAATATTGGTGTTTTTCTAGGTCTATTTATCTCTCATTTGTTTTGCTTAAACAGATCTTATTTATTTTAAAAAGACCACTAAATACTTGTTGGCATTTTTCCCCCTGAGAGAGCCATCTGTAAAGAGCTCGTGTTTGACTAGGGCAGTTGACAGAAGGAAAATAATGCAGAGAAAGTAGAGAGGTCTAGCTGAGAAGATAATTTTGATGATTGCAGGGGAAGAGTTAGCAGGGAGAGTGACATCTAAGGTGATTCATAGGTTTCCAGGTAGTGCACTGGTATTTAGATTGCACATGAAAGAGCAACAGTTCAACAGGAAAGACCAGTATTTTTCCATGCAGGTTGAGTTTAATGAATCTCTATGGATTGTGCTTAAACGGACATTGGGACATCCCTCTCACAATCCAGGACTGCTGGCTCCCAACCACTTGCCTGCCTGAATGATCATGCGCTAACCACTCCCCTGCCAGCCTGATCGACAACTAACTGCTCACCTGCCAGCCTGATTGCCCCCAACTGCCCTATCTTGCAGGCCTGGTCCCCCTAAACTGCCCTCCCCTGCCAGTCTGGTCTCCCCTAAGTGTCCTCCCCTGCAGGCATGGTCATCCCTAACTGTCCTCCCCTGCTGTTCTAGTCACCCCCAACTGCCATCCCCTGCAGGCCTGGCCCCCCCCAACTGTCCTACCCTGCAGGCCTGGTCGCCCATAACTGTCCTTCCCTTCAGGCCTGGTGGCCCCTCACTGCCCTCTCCTGTAGGCCTGACCACCCACAACTGCCCTCCCCTGCCAGCCATTTTGTGGCAGCCATGTTGTGTTCAAATGTGGGCAGCCATCTTTACCACATGAGGGCGGCCATCTTTTGTGTTGAAGTGATGGTCAATTTGCATATTACTATTTTATTCGATAGGATGCTTCAAGATAATTTTTAGGTAAAATCAGCTTAATGATTCCTGATTTAAAATTAGAAGAAAAAGTGTCCTTTATCATATGGATGATTCAGTTTTGATTTATATTGCTCTAAACCCCTGTTTATAATTACAAAGCAAGATATTCAATCATGTTGTTCAGTTATTTTCTTGCATTAGTATACATTTAAAAGTACTTGCTTTATTTATGCCTTCCATATGCCTAACTGAATTGCCAGGAAAATACTTATATTTTGACATAAGTATCTTTAACTTAATTTCCAAGGTGACTGTGTCTTGAAAATAGCATAAATATGTTAATATATGTTAATAGTAGATTCAGGAAATACATTATTTTAAAGAATAATTAATAAGCCATATTTTTTAGATCAGTTTTAGGTGCACATTAAAATTGAGCAGAAAGTACAGAGAGTCCCCCCATACCAAACACACACAGCTGTGCTCTTTTTGTCATCCTGCACCAGAGAGAGACATTATTTGCAATGGAGGGATGTACAATGACTTGTCAGTATTGATCAAAGTCCACAGTTTATATTAAGGATCACTGTTGGTGTTGTACATCCTATGGGCTTTGACAAATGCATGATGGCACATACCCACCATTACAGTGTCATATAGAGTCATTTCACTGCCCTAAACTTCTCCATGCTCTCCTTATTCATCCCTTCCTATCCCTAACATCTGGAAACCATTCCTATTTCTTAGTCTCCATAGATTTGCCTTTTGCTGAATGTTGTATAGTAGGAATCACACCGTGTTTATCTTTTTGAATGTTGAACAAATGAAAATTTCATGGTAATTGGATGCAGTTATCCAAAATGTTCTGTGACCTTGGCGGTTTGTTGTTGTTATTCATCATCATAGTGCCTGATGACATATGCCATACAAGCTGAAAGAGAGTGCTTTCTCTATGCATTTGCCACCTATTGGGGAGGGTTGAGAAAAATGACCTGATGCACATCTGCAGACCACTAGGTGTCTCTCCCTCCTTCTCTCTGAGGTGGGGATATGCTCTAGCAATGGAAGGAAGCAGCCTCCAGTGGTGATACCTTATATAACTGGAATCACAAGGTCTTACTTACTTATTTGCCATTGGAAATGGGGACAGAAAGAGTCTGTTTCCTATGGTTTGCTTTGAAGGAAAATGTATTGCCTAGTCAACCAGCTTCCTTGTGGTAGAGTTTTCATCCTAAACTGGCTACTCCTCACTCAAGAGCTGGAGATGCATTGTGTTCCGGTAAAATAACTCTCTTCTTAATGCTATTAGTGTGAGGAGTCCAGAAAACTCATTATATTTAAGTTTGACATGGTTAGTCTATGATTCTGCTTCCACTAACGATGCAATTTTCTGTCAGTCTGATGGGGTTTGAATAGGATTATGTTCATTGTACATAGCAGTTCACAGGTAAGTATCAAATTTTGATACAGCCAATCCTTTCTTTTGGCCTTTGATATATTTAAAAAGAGAAAGTAAATGTTCTTAATGCAGTAATGGCCTACAAATAATATTCACTCTAGTATAGTCTTCAGGTGTGGTCCCAAAGTTATACTTTCTAACAATGCATTCATCTGGTACTTTTAGAGTCCTGCATTTTTATTGCTTTAAAATGTATTTTACTTTTTTTTAAATAGTTTTTGATACCTCTGAAGAAGACTCTTCAAGAAGGTAGGATTTTATGGATTTTTCAAAATTAATATGTCAACTGAGAAAATGCAGACAAAAGAAACTAACATTTCTAGAGTGTTCTACTGTGGGCTAGATCCTACCTATACTATGTAATTAACCTGTGTTATATAGTCATCAAAATAACTCTGTAAAGTAACTGTGCTATTGTAGCCTACATTTTATTAATGAGACAACTGTGGTTCCGGGAGGTGGATGAATTGACCCATGATTCCATAGTTAGCAAGGGCTGACTCATGATTTGACTGCCAACCATTTTGGCTCCCAAATTATTCTCTTGTCCCTCAACATACACAGATAAGCTCCTGTGAAGCTCTGCCATGGAAATGAAGAGGCAAATCAGAGCAACTCAGAAAGTCAAATCTGATTGTGTGTTAACTCTTATTCAGAGTTTTTCTAAGAGACCCAGCAGTTACCTTACTATTCTTGACAAATGGAGAGGTAAATAGGACTTGTTCTTCCCACCAAAGCTTCTAGGGCCCATCTCAGTTAGCTATGGCCACAGAACCAAAGATTTTACCTAAACAACACCTAAACAAGCAAGTGTTTTTAGGTAAAATGTTATCTATTCTTCTTGGGAGGAATTGTTTATCTCTGAATAAAGAATATCTATGTTATATTCATTACATTCAGCATGTAATTAGAGGATATTTCTAATAGATTTCTCTGTGCACTGATTTCCCAGTCTGGCTTTCCACTCAGGCTGGTATCTTTGCCTAGTTGTATGAAGGTTTGTTTTTTTTTTTTCTTTTCCCCTAGAGTCCTTTTTTCATCTTCCATTGCCTCCTTGATTCTTTTACTTTCTTCTCTTCTTTTTCTAGCGTTTCTTTTGTTGGGTTATTTATTTGCTCTTCTGGCATCTCCGGTGTTCTCCATTTTTCTGTAGACAGAATGAAAGGCAGATAGAATTTCAGGAGTTTAAAGAAGCTTACCAAATAATTAATCAAAAAACCCTCTAGTACTTCAACCTGTGTTTACCATATTGGCCAAGTGGTTGTTCCTTATTTAAAACTTCCGCCACTTCAGATTAGTGACCTCAGCATAGTTTCTTATCTGTTAGAGGACGTTTAATGAGCAATACCCAAGTGGGATAAGAGGTGGCCTTTTTTCTCCTTCATTTTAGCCTTGGAGGTAATTTACACAGATGGACACTTCAGCATGTAAATGGTCAACTCTACACAGATAAACAGGGTATTAACTTGGGGAGTATATCAAGTTAGCTGTTTCAGAAACATAATTGAAGATGCCGAGGGTGAAGTGCGCTCTGTGTTATATACATAGCCCGCATGCTTGAAGGAAATAATGAGTCCTCTGACACAGTCAGGCTTCTTGTTCAGGAAGGTACTGATGACTTTTCTCAAGTTTACTGTGGGTGGACTGCAGAAGAATATGTTTAGTTAGTGGTTTTAATTTGTGTTTGTTTTAAAATACTAGTTATCACTAAATGAGGTTTAAAATCATTTCACTGTTATTTTTTTATGACAGGTGAGATGCCACAGTTTGGGTTAAGTAGTTTAGGGATGCCAGTCAGTCTCTGTCATCTGACTGGCATTACTCCAGGCTCAACTAGTTATAAGAATCAATGGGGAAGATTCTTTATCTTAAAACTTTTAAGATTTTTACTCATTTCATTCCAATAGAACTCCTATGCATGGTCTTATCAATAAAGTCTCATCTCTGATTTTTCTAAGTACTTATTTTTGGTTTTGAAATGTTCACTATAGCAGAAAAATCTGTAGTGACTGGGGGTATTTCCTATCCATTCCCCCTTGAATTCTTCAGGAATATAGAGGATTCTCTAAGTTCAAGGGAGACAATCCTCTCTCACAAGTCAGATGAAGAGGTGAAAAAGGACATTCTAACTTTTCTGTTGTTTCCATTGATTCTATTGCTGCTGACTTGACATTGAAACCCATCATATAGTCATGATTGATCTTTGCTCTCTGGTTGGCCTTGCTGATTCAGATTCCTGAGTCTTCATGTTGATTCACACTTGGAATTGAGAGTTACAGCATTTTTTTTAGCTTATACTGAGTGGCCAGGTTATTATGAACACCTGATGTTTATAGGCAAATTAGCTATAATTTCAGGCTGAAGTTTCTAGAGGGCCAGACCATTATAAATAAGGAAGCACATTGTTTACCGTGACAGTAGAAGTGATTTTTTTTTCTGGTGGGGTCAATATTATGGTTTGGGACATGTTTTCCTGGCATGATTTGGGCCATTTAATTCGTGTGGAACAACTTCTGAATAGCACAACATACTTAAGTATCGTTGCTGATCAAGTTCATCCTATCATGTTGATGGCATATCCCAATGGAGATGGCTTCTTCTAACAAGACAATGCGCCATGCCATGGTGCTCGTATTGTGCAGGAGTGGTTTCAAGAACATGAGGGAGACTTCATCTTGCTTAGGTGGCCCCCACAATCACCAGATCTCAATCCAATTGAGCATTTGTGGGACGAAGTTAAAAGAGCCATCAGGCATCTGGTTCCACAACCATCAAATCTCACAGAACTGGACGGTGCTATTCATCAAGCATGGTGTCAGATACCTTGCATCACCTTTCAACATCTCATGGAGTCAATGCCAAGAAGAATCGCCACAGTATTGAAGGCAAAAGGTGGCCCAACGAAGTACTGATGGGTTCGTCATAATAATCTGGTCACTCAGTATGTGTGTATATAAAAAAGAAAGATGCAAATTGTCAGTACCTTCATGACACCCACCAGACAATCAGGAGTGAGTATGCAAATCAACCCAACAAATGTGTTGTGTTAATTTGCATATGCAGGCGCTGAGCATCTGGGAGCATTCCGAACCATCTCAGCCACTCAGGGCCTCTGGGCAGCGTGGGAAGGCGGGGACAGAGTGGAAAGAGGCAGCTCCAGGGCTGGAGCAGAAAGTCGGTGCCAGCAGCCAGGGAAAGGAAGGTGCATTCTTGCATGAATCTTCATGCATCAGGCTTCTAGTGTGTATATGTATGCACACATATATATGCTGGCACCACCTTTGTGCTCAAGCCCTTGTGCCACCTTTTTCCACTCTGGCCCCGCCTTCCACACTGCCCAGAGGCCCTGAATAGCTGGGACGGTTCGAAATGCTCCCAGCCACTTCACGCCTGCATATGCAAATTAACCCACCACATTTGTTGGGTTGAGTTACATACTCACTCCTCATTGGCTGGTGGGTGTCACGAAAGTACGGTCAATTTGCATCTTTCTCTTTTATTAGTGTGTGTGTGTGTGTGTTTGTGTGTGTGTGTGTGTGTGTGTGTGTGTGTGTGTGTGTGTGTGTGTATATATTAGAGGCCCGGTGTATGAATTCGTGCATGGTTGGGATCTAACTAGCCTGGCCGGAGGAGGGGACAATGGCGGTTGGCTCGAGGGTGCAATTTGCATATTAGCCTTTAATTATATAGGATATACACTGAGTGGCCAGATTATTATGCATTCAGAGATCATCATCATCTGGCCACTCAGTGTATATACATATGCTTTGTGTGCTTGGCCACTATTCCAATTACTAGCACCCTATTCTGGTAGCTGGGTCTCCTAGTTCTACCCAACAGCAACACCCTGCCCACCCCCCACCACACACACTGGAAAGCTTATGTGGAGCTTACTTCTTAGCCCAGATATTTTCAGACTAGTTACCCTTTAAGGTTCTTGGTTTGTTTGTTTTTCTCCTGCTAGAAAGTGTTAGTTAGAAACATTCTGAGCTGCCAGGGATATTCAGATAATGCTGTAGGAAAGGACCAGATGTTCCTTTCCCCTTTGTTACCAGATCTGCACCCCAAGGTTCACTTTCTATTCTGTAGAGCACCTTTCTTTAGGTAGTGGAAGGTCCCACATCACTCTCCCAGAGCAGTGGGCACCAACTTGCCTGAGGTTCCATAATTGAGGTTGGCCCCTCAAGTGATCTCTTTGCCATAACAATAGAAGTTTCCCAAGTGACTTAAATTTACCTTAGGTTTCAGAGTATTTTAAATTATGCCTCAAAGGAAGCCAGTCAACAGAAAGCTCTGAATCAAATTAGGTTATTGGGACTTAAAAATTCTTAGGCCACATCCATGTCTCATACATATCCATGTGTGACCAGTAGGGTTCTATCTTCCAAGCCAGTTTGGGGTGGACATGGAGATTAAGCATCATTTTCATAAAGAACTCCTGGTTCAGAGTCTGAGGTGATAAAGAAGGAACAGTAATAGTCCAGTCCTGGTCCTGGCTTCTATTAGTTTTCTGTGGTTTGTATGATTTGCTACATAAAGAAAGGAGCATTGTGTTATCTGACTTCAGGAGGCAACCTATTTGTATATACATTTAGTTGCCACTTACATAATAGCTGAGTTACCCTGAAATACAAACCACAACGTAAGTTCAGGTAATAACTAAAATTCATAACATTTTCAGAAAACTGCAACATTTGAATATGAGAAACTATGAAAAATCCACATTGGTATTTATTTGGTAATCCAAAATAATTTCAAGAAATGAATGTCAGGACTAGATTTTTTCTTTGGTTTACAGTTTTCTGAGCATATCTTTTTGCTGTATCATCTCTCTTAATCCTCCTAACAAACTTCTAAAATAAGGCAGAAAGTTTCTTATTTTGTAGAGGAGAACTGAGCCAAAGATGTGACTTGTTTGATAACAAATAGCTGTTGGTTATAGAAATAGGGTGTCTGAGTTCTATAAACTTGTGATTATGTCAAGCTAACTCTAGTTAATTCACTGAATTATACTGCTCTCAACATGAAGGTCATATGTATATATTTTTATTTTGTACTTCATAAAACAGTTGTGGAACTTACAAATTTAAAGTGTATGGTATCATTAACATTGTAATATTAGCTCTGATATTATCTGAAATATCCTAAGAATTTAAAATGTTTGGAAAATATTTTTATATTGATATTAAGAGAGTAATGTTATTTATCACCATTTTTGTCCACAGCAAGCAACAGATAACTTTTAAATGTAAAGAAGAAAGGAGACCTCAAAAATCTGAAAGTAGCACTCCTGGTAAGACTTCTGATAGTGAATTCCTCTTGGTGCTCCTAACATAGATGAATAAGAGTAAGAAAGTTTGATAATGAAAGAGCAGTGAAAAAATACCAAACAATGTGTAAATTGCATGTATAGTTTTTCTTAATCTCTTTCTTAATAGCACAGTACTCAGTATTAATAACAAAGTTGAAATCTGGGGCAATATCGTTTGAAAAGAAATTCATTTACTGAGTCCTGATCCCTAAAATCCCATAAGATATCTTGTGTAAAAAAAATTATGTTAGGATGGTGTATGTTCTTCTATATTCACATTATACAAAATTGGACTTGTTCTAAAAATGGATCTTTTATTTAGTTTTCACTGTGAATGGATTATATTTCATGAGTACTTGTTATTACATGGAGATTTGTCTCACTAAAAAAAGGAACTAAAACTAGGAACTCAACAATACTTTCCTGATAGCACAAGCAAATGGCAAACAATAAGATCTACACCACTTAGCCAGTGTGCAAAAATCTCAGTGAGGTTGTGTTTTAAAGATATCTACCCATCGAACAGAAGTCAGAAAAACAATGCCTGTTATGAAGCACAGCCTATTTTTCACATTATACCAACAAGGTCTCATTATATCAACTTCAATCCTCAGAAGTCAAAACAGAAGGAGATATGTTGACTTCATTAATATGATAATTATCAGGACCCTGGCATTTTTTTTAGAACAAGAAGTTCTGTTGCCATTGGTAAAAAATAAATCAGAATAAATATTCAAATAGCCCAACCTGGGACTCAACAAATTACAACAAACGTACAAAAATGTTAATAACAAAAATGCCAGATATGTTACTTAGTTCATTGTGCAATTTGAATTGTGTGAAGACACCTTGGACTTAGTAGACTTTATCAGAGGACCTGTGTAGGTTGGTTTTGCAAGTGATAAGGAAACACAAAGATGAAATAGTGTTTTGACCTTGAAGGTATGCATAATATAGAAGAGCTTTCCCAGGTTTATTTCTGTGTTGTTTTTTTTTTTAAGCAGAATTTTCACAGAAAATATCAAAATTCTGTTATTCATTTTTTGGCTTAATGATCTACCATTTAACTCTCAGGTATCTTTTAGGTACTTGCTACTGTGATGTTGCAGAATTCAAATACCACCCCTGCCTCCAGGAGCTTGTTATTATCATTGCCATGACATTATTTACTATGCTTTATTCAGTGTTTATTAGGTGCCATATCGCACTAGGTGCTTACAAATATAGTTATTTGTTTTTTTTATTGGGTCATAGTGTGTGCCAACCATTTTAAATCCATGATGAGAATTAGAGTTTTTATTTTTTTATTTTTTTAATATATTTTATTGATATTTTACAGAGAGGAAGGGAGAGGCACAGAGAGCCAGAAACATCAATGAGAGAGAAACATCGATCAGCTGCCTCCTGCACACCCCCCACTGGGGATGTGCCCGCAACCAAGGTACATGCCTTTGACCGGAATCGAACCCAGGACCCCTCAGTCCGTAGGCTGACGCTCTATCCACTGAGCCAAACCGGTTTCGGCAGAGAATTAGAGTTTTTAAAATGTGGGTGAGGCTTTGGCCGGGTTTCTCATTTGCTTAAAGCTTTGTCCTGGACATGCCTAGCTTGTGGTTTTGATGCCTGGTCAGGGCACATACCATAATAACCCAGTGAGTGCATAAATATGTGGATCAAGAGAACAATGTTTTCTCTCTTTGTGTTTCCCTTCCCCCTACTCACTTTCTAATCAATCTATTAATTTTTTTAAATGTGTGTGATATTTAATGTAAGTATGCAGAGTATGAAGAAGTTCACCAGGTAAAGAGACAGACAGTGATGTTTGGCAGGAAGAACATGTATTGAGATTACACATTTGGCAGAATGAACCGCAGTGCAAGGGCTGGGATGTACAAGTGAACTTGGTGGGATTTGTGAGCAGTACAGTTTCCAAGGTGCCAAATGTGTGCTATGGGGAGAGATGGGAATGGGTGAGTGCCTAGCAGCAGGCTTATGAAAGGCTCTAGTACTACACAAAGGACTAGATCTCTTTTATTTCATAAAATGTTTGTTAAAATGTAGTTGACACACAATATATTACGTTCTGGTGTGCAAAATAATAAGGTGACATCTACATTCCTTATGATGTGTCACACTGATAAGCCTAGTAACCATCTATCACCATGCGAAGTCATTACTACATTGGTCCATTCCCGGTTTTATACACTAGATCCATGTCGCTCATGTATTTTATAACTGGAAGTTTGCACTTCTTCTTTTTTATTGTCTAAAGTTTTACATAAGTCTCCTTTTTCCCCAGTTGACCGCCCCCAAGCCATTCCCACCCCAGGCAAGCCCTTACTGCCCCAGTTTCTGTGTCCATGATTATGCTAATATGCATGCATACAAGTCCTTTGGTGGCTCTCTAACCCCTCACCCCTCCCACCATTTGTCTCTGGATCTATTCTTGTTCATCACATTATGTTGATCATTATATCCCACATATGACTGAAAGCATGTGATATTTATCTTTCTCCAACTGGCTTATTTCGCTTAGCATAATAGTCTCCAGTACCAACCATGCTGTTGAAAATGTTAAAAGTTTCTTCTTTTTTTAATAGTGGTATAGTATTCCATTGTGTAGGTGTACCACAGCTTTTTAATCCACTCATCTGCTAATGGGTGCTTAGGTGTTTCCAAATCATAGCTATGATAATTAGGTTGTGCTGCTATGAACATAGGGGTGCATATATCCTTTCTGATTGGTGTTTCTGGTTTCTTGGGATATAGTCCTAGAAGTGGTCAAATGGGAGTTCCATTTTTAACTTTTTGAGGAAACTCCATACTGTCACAGTGGCTGCACCAGTCTGCATTCCAACCAGCAGTGCATGAGGGTTCCTTTTCTCCACATCCTCGCCAGCACTTGTCATTTGTTGATTTGTTGATGGCAGCCATTCTGACAGGTGTGAGATTGTATCTCATTGTTGTTTTGATTTGCATATCTCAGATGATTAGTGACTTTGAGCATGTTTTCATATGTCTCTGGGCCTTCTGTGTGCCCTCTTTCAACAAGTGTCTAGCCTTGGGCAAACTACGGCCCACGGGCCGGATCCCGCTGTTCTACCCGGTTCTCTTGCTCTCCCCTCCGCTCCTTTACTTTGAATTTATATTAGTTCACACAAACACTCCATCCATGCTTTTGTTCCGGCCCTCCAGTCCAGTTTAAGAACCCATTGTGGCCCTCGAGTCAAAAAGTTTGCCCACCCCTGAATCCTTTGTCCATTTTTTGATTGGAGTTTTTATCTTCCTTTTGTTAAGTTGTATGAGTTCTCTGTAAATTTTAGAGATTAAATCCTTATCAGAAATATCATTGGCAAATATGTTCTTCCAAGCAGTGGGCTTTCTTGTTGTTTGATAGATGGTTTCCTTTGCTGTGCAGAAGTTTTATATTTTGATTTAATCCCATTTGTTTATTTTCTCCTTAGTTTCCATGGCCCTAGAAGCTGTGTCTGCAAAGATATTGCTACGACATATGTCTGCTATTTTGCTGCCTATGGAGTCTTGTAGGACTTTTATGGTTTCCCATCTTTCATTTAAGTCCTTTAGCCATTTTGAGTTTGTTTTTGTGTATGGTGTAAGTTGGTGATCTAGTTTCATTTTTTGGCATGTAACTGACCAAATTTCCCAGCATCATTTATTGAAGAGACTGTTTTGACTCCATTGTATGGAAGTTTGCACTTCTTATTCATACCCTTCTGTTTTCTCACTCTCCTCAAGTCACTGTCCTCTGTGAACCCATCAGTATGTTCTCTGTAGCTATGGAGTCTGTTTCTGTTTTGTTTGTTTTATTGTTTTAAATTGCACATGTAAGTGAGATCATATGACATTCGACTTTCTCTGTCTCATTTAATTTAGCCTAACACCCTCACTTCCCATCCATGTTGCTGCAAATGGCAAAATTCCATTCTTTCTTATGCCTGAGTCATATATATATATTACATATACATACACATCCTCTTTATTCATTTATGTATGGAAAGAATCCTAGGTTGCTCCATATCCTCGCTATTATGAATAATGCTGCAGTGAACATAGTGTGCTCACATATTTTTTTTCAAAATTCATGTTTATATATGTATCTGTTGGGTAAATACCCAGATGAGGAATGGAAGTTCTATTTCTAATTTCTTGAGGAATCTCCATGCTGTTTTCCACAATTACTGGACCATTTATATTCACATGAACAGTGTGTGAGGCTTTGTCTCTTCTCCATGTTCTCGAAAGCACTTGCTATTTGTATTTTGAGAACAGCCATTCTGAGAGGAGTGAGGTGGTACTTCTCTATGGCTTTAATTTTTTTTTCCCTGATTAGTGATGTTGAGCTATTTGTTTCCTTTAATTTTGTAAAACATGTTTTTAATTATTTTTAAAGGGATAGGAAGGGAAAGTGAGAGATAGAAACATCAATGAGAGAGAACCATCATATCCATCGGCTGCCTCCTGCATGCCACTGCTGGTGTTGAGCCTGCATCTGGAGCATGTGCCCTGACTGCGAATTGAACCAGATGCATGGGGCAAATCTTAATCCACTTAGCAATACTGGCCTGGCCTGTGGGTTTATTTTAAACAGGGAAAAAACTGAGAGACTTGGAGTTGACGTCCTCTAACTTTTGATGGACTTGGGTTATATCCCATACTCATTCTTAAATCTTTAGTGGTAAACTAGTTACTTTAATGAGATTAGTATAATCATATCTCTCTTAGGAGCTGGGTAGATAACACCTTCTTTGTGTATCAGAACAGTAAATGTCCAAATACAGTTGTGGTTCTCCAGCAAAAAAGAAGACTAGGTAGGGAGCCAGCAATACTCACTACAGGGATTCATTGGAGTTTTTGGCAGAAGACTAACAAGATTACATATCATTAGGGTCCTCTGGTTGTGGTGTGAAGCAGGATCAGCAATATTTTTCTTTAAAAGGGCCTGATTTTAGTCCATGTCATACCTACTCAAGTCTGCCATTGAAGTGTGAGAGCAGTCCTAGAGAATGTATAAGTGAATATGCATGACTGTGTTCCAGTGAGACTATTTGCAAAACCAGATGGCAGCTTGTATTTGGCCTGTGGGTCTTATTTTGCTGACCCCTCATGTAGAGGATAGATGGAAGGAAACCACATAAAGAGATGGGGGACCAAAAAATATTTTGCCTCTGGACTAGCATAAGTCTACCATGAAGTTTTCATGCATCCATGCTGAAATGAGTCAGGAAGCTCAATTTATCCCATTTAAAATGTTGGTGTTTTTCTACGTTTATGTCTTTCTCGTTTGTTTTCCTTAAAAAACCTTATTAATTTAAGAAAGAACAATAATAGTTGGTAGTATTTTCCCTGCTGTGATAGCCATCTGCTAAGAGCCTGTGTTTGATTAGGGCAGTTGACAGTAGCAAAATAAAGCAGAGGTGGTAGGTTTTGTGATGATTGCACGTAAAGAGTTAGTGGGGAGAGAGAAATCTAAGGTGATTCATAGGTTTCCACGTCCTGCACTGGCATTTTTTCATTTGTTGTTGTTAATCCTCACACAAAGGTATTTTCCATTGATTTTTAGAGAGAGTGGAAGGGAGAGGGAGAGACCGAGAGAAACATCAATGTGAGAGGGACACAGCAATCGGTTGCCTCCTCCATGCACCCCGACCAGGATCAGGGATCCTGAAACCAAGGTACTTGCCCTTGAGGGGAATCACACCTGGGACACTTCAGTCTGTGGGCCAAGGCTCTATCCACTGAGCAAAACCAGTGAGGGCCTGCACTGGCATTTGGATTGGACATGAAGACTAGGACTTTAACTGATCAGCAGGAAAGAGCAACAGTTCATCCACAAAGACCAGTATCTTTCCATACATGTTTAATTGGATGGTATATCCATGGATATGACTACATTTTGGATACAATTTCTTTCACTTTTTACTTGTCCTGTCAACAACTAACTTTAATAGGTGATCCATGATATTAGTTTAATAAAAAAATTTAAAAAGATTAGTAATAAAAAAAAACAACAACTCTGCAATCTTTAGAACTCTTTTGTTATATACTAGAGGCCTGGTGCATGAATTTGAGCATGGGTGTGGTCTGTCCAGCCCAACCCGATGGGGGTCGATCATGGGCGGGGCCAATCAGGGTGTCTAATATTGGAAGCTATAGCTTCCCTCCAGCTGGATCGAATTATACTTTAGGGATGGCCAAAAGAAAACCCACAACAGAACGGTTTTGCATTTCACGTGCCATGTGATGAAGTTGTTTATCTGTTGTTGCAAACATATATCAAGATGGATGATGGCCCTTTAATGATTTTTGCGTTCTTCCTGGGGCTCTACTCTGAGTTTCCCAATATGATCTTCATGTCTGTCTGCTTAAAATTATTTTGTTTTTGAATGTGCCTACCCTTCACTGTTGCTCCTGGCAGCCTGCAGGTCCTCTTGCCGCCCCATTTACAGAGAGATTGAAAGCTCACCTAATCTGCAAGGCACTGCCATTTCACAAAATCTCCACACAGGCTCTTTACATTCCTCAGCAAAGGGCTGCCATCCTGTTAATGATTAAGTTGCCTTTTTGGCTAACTTAGGAGTTCTCCTGGGGGCACAGGCCGTGGAAGGACAATTCCACACCTTGGATGCAATATTAGCAGAGCCCTCTGGAGACTTGGGCCCGGGTCAGAAGAAACTGATAATTATTTTCTTGTGCTTGCACTAAATGTACATGCACCAGGGATCCAGGCAGTGATTTAGGGGTGTTGGGTGCCTATCAGGATGGGGACTGGCCAGGGGGAGTGGCTGCAGGTGGTTGGCGGCCAGCCAAGCTCCTGATTGGTGTACTGGGTGCTGATAGGGGGCCGGGCCCGCTGGGAGGAGAAGTCGCTAGTCATTTTGGTCATTCTGGTTGTTCGGCAGTAATGTTCCCTGGGCTTTTATATATATAGATGACAATTACTTTTTTTTTTGCAGTTATCCCAGTTTGTTGATTGATTCATAACTCTTGCAAAAGGGAATTAAACCCTGTTCAGTTGGAGAAATTTGTCAGTGAGATGTCTTCCTTTCCTTTACAGGAACTTTGATAGTATAGAACATACTGTCAAGCATTAGGATTCTGTATTTCTTATTCTGACTAAATAGGAATGTTGCAAGTTTCACATAACTTTCTGACATCATTGATTCATTTATTTCTTTCATGTCTTTATTCCAATTGTTATAGATCTACAGAAAACTCAAAAACAAGCACGGACCGAAAAAAAATCAAGTACAGGTATTCAGTGAAATCAACTTCTGTATTGTGATCATGTATAATACATCAATCCAAATAATATTTTTATATAATGATATTTTGTTAGATGTTTCTAAACACACCTCTAGGTTTGTTTATTCACTGGAAAAATTTACAGGACCCATCATATAGGTGTGGTCATATATGAGTTTTATTACAGTTAAAGGTTTAAAGCAAAATCAGCAAAAGAGAAAAGGTGCATGTGACAAAGTGTGGCAGCCATCTGGTACAAGCTTCCAAGAGTCCTCACCCTGTGGAGTTACCAGTATGTGTTAGTTATTCCAGTGTCAAATTCTGACAACACACATGAAATATGTCATCTACCAGTCTTGTTAGACTCAGTGCCAAGGTTTTTATGGCACGCTAGTCACATAGGCATCTTCCCCATAGCATGTACCAAAGTTCTAGATTCCCAGAAGGAAAGCAGGTGTACAGTATGAACCCTATCAGTTGTACAAAGTGTTAAGGCACAGGGAGCCACTCTTTTCAGTTAGGGAAAGGTGTAAACCCTCCCCAGATTCAGGTTTTAAGACTCCAACTGAAGTATAGCCATTTAAGCAGGACTTTCTAAGGATTGCAGTCTTAGGCCAGCTGCATGGAAATTTTCTGCACAGCAGGTACAGCTCTGACTGAATTTTTGGCTTTAGCCTAAAATTTTGTTTTTAAAGCAAGTAATACGATAACACTAGAGGCCCGGTGCATGAAAATTCATGCATTGGATGGGGGTGTCCCTCTGCCTAGTCTTCCCCCTCTCACAGTCCAGGAGAGCTCAGGGGTGGGAGGCGACCCCGTGATCAGGTGAAGGTGATGCCCCCATCACACCTCTGCTGCTGCCACTGCCAGCAGCACAAGCCTGGGCTGGCCCTGGTTACCTGAACCTCGGGTAGCCCTGGGCAGCTGAGCAGCTGTCATCCAAGGCTTGCCTGCACCTCGGGCCTGCCCTGGGTGGCTGGGCAGCTGCCATCCAAGGCTTGCCTGCACCTCGGGCCTGCCCTGGGTGGATGGGCAGCTGCCATCCAAGGCTTGCCTGCACCTCGGGCCTGCCCTGGGTGGCTGGGCAGCTGCCATCCAAGGCTTGCCTGCACCTCGGGCCTGCCCTGGGTGGATGGGCAGCTGCCATCCAAGGCTTGCCTGCACCTCGGGCCTGCCCTGGGTGGCTGGGCATCTGCCATCCAATGCTTGCCTGTGCCTCAGGCTGGCACTGGGCGGCTGGGGGGATGAGGGTGGGTCTGGATGCACCATGCACCTGCCACCCCCATTCCTGCGGGGCTGAAAGGACTGGGGGACTCCAGCAGGGCTGAGGGTACTGGGCACCACCATCTTGTGGCTATGGGTTCTGCCATATTTGTGACAGTGTGACAGTCAATTTGCATATTCCCTCTTTATTAGATAGGATAACATGGTACTGGTTTCAGTTGCATCATCTATAATTGCTTGCAATGCTGGCCACTTTTGTTATTCTTGGTGAGCATTTCACAGGTATTTGTATATAAATTACTAGGGCAATATTAGGCAATGATCAGCTTTCCTTTTCATCCAATTAACTAGAGGCTTGGTACACAAAATTCATGCATGGGGGGTCTCCCCTCAGCTCAATTTGCATCCTCTCCAATCTGGAAACCCTCAGATTGGACCTAAACCGGCAGTTGGACACCCCTCTCACAATCCAAGACCACTGGCTCCTAACTGCTTACCTGCCTGCCTGTCTGACCACCCCTGAATCACCGCCCTGCTGGGATAGTTGGCCCATGCAGCCTTCTGTTCAGTCGTTTAGTCGTCCCTCACTAAACCTCCTACTGGCCTCATCGCCCCACCCAGCCTGCTGTTTGCCGTTACTCTTATTGTTACGGCATCCCGGAAATTTGCTATATTCCTCTATTATTAGTATAGTTGTTTCAAGATAATTTTTACATAAAATTAGTATAATGATTTCTGATTTTATAGAATAAAAAGTGTCCTTTAATATGGATGATTCATATTTTATATTTCACTAAATTCCTGTTTATATTTACAAAGCAAGTTATTCAATCATATTTATTAGTTATTTTCTTGCCCTAGTATACATTTAACACTATTTGCTTTATTTATGACTTTCCATATGCTTCACTACATTGTGAGGATAATTCCCATTTTCTGATACTTAGATCTTTATCTTAATTTTTAAGGTGATGTGTCTTGAAAACAGCATTAATGTGTTGATATATGTTAATAGAAGATTCCTTGATACATTATTTGCAAGAAAAATTACTAAGACTTATTTTTTAGAGACGTTTTAGGTGCACAGTCTGATTGAGCGGAAAGTACAGTGTGTGCCCATAAACCACACAACCCCGAACACACAGCCTTGCTCATTTTTCACATCCTGCACCAGAGAGGTGCATTTATAACAATGGATGTGTGTGCACTGAAAATGTATGATGGCACATACCCACCCTTACAGTATCATACAGAATCACTTCACTATCCTAAAAATCCTCTGTGCTTTGCTTATTCATCACTCCCTTCTCCCTAATCCCTGGAAAACAATGATCTTTCTTAGTCTCCATAGATTTGCCTTTTCCTGAATATTGTATAGTTGGATTCATACAGTGGGTACATTTTTGTATGTTTAACAAATGAAAATTCCAAGGTAAATGGATGTAGTTGTCCAAGATGTTTTTATCTTAGTTATTTGTTGTTGTTGTTGTTGTTGTACATCAACATAGGATCTGATGACATGTCCCATACCAGCTGAAAGAGAAGGATTTCTATAAGCATTTTCCACCTAAGGGAGAGGTTTGAGAAAAGTGATCTATGCACTACTGCAGAGCACTAACTGTGTGGACCACCCTGCTCTATGAGGTGGGAACAGATACACTCTAGTAATGCAAGGAGACAGCTCAAGGGGTTCTACTGCATACAACTAGAATCACAAAGTTTTTCTACTCATCTTGCAATATGAAATGGGGCCAGAAAGAGTCTGTTTTCTATGTGCAGTTGTGCTTCAAAGTGTAGTGTCTAGAGTATTTCATCTTAAATTATCTTGTCTTCACTGAAGAGCTAGACAATTTGTATCGTGTTACAGCAGAATAAGTATACTGTCTTCTAACTGCTGCTGATGGGAGGAGTCCAGAAAACTCATGCTATTTAAGTTTGACATGGTTAGTCTATGATTCTGCTTCCACTAACAACATAATTTTCTGTCAGTCTGATGGGGTTTGGTTAGGATTACGTTCATTGTACATAGCAGTGCACAGGAAGGTTTCCATTTTTGATACATCCCATTTTTCTGTGTGTGTGTTTGATATATTTAAACAGAGAAAGTAAATGTTCTTATGTATTAATGGCCTACCAATAATATGATTAATGTTTACCCTAGTATAGTCTTCAGGTGTGGCCCCAAAATTATACTTTCGAACAATGTATTAGTCCAGTACTTTTAAAGTCCTGTATTCTTATTGTTTTAAATTGTATTTTACTTTTTTTAAAATAGTGATTGGTGTCTCTAAAGAAGACTCTTTAAGCAGGTAGGATTTTATGGATTTTTAAAAATTATAGCTCACTAAGAAAATGCATAGAAAAGACACTAACATTTCTAGAGTGCTCTACTGTGGGCTATACCCTATACTATGTAATTACCCTGTGTTTTAGAGTCATTACAATGGCTTGGCAAAGTAGCTGTGCTAATGTCACCTATTTTTTATTAATGAGGCAACTGTGATTCAGGGAGATGGATGAATCGACCCATGATGCCATAGTTAGCAAGGGGCTGAGCCATGATTTGACTGGCAAACAGTTTGGCTCTGAAATTATTCTGTTGTCCCTCAACATACACTGATAAGTTCCTGTGAAGCTCTGCCATGGAGATAAAGTTGCAAACCATATCATCTCAGAAAGTCAAATCTGATTGTGTGTTAACTCTGATTTAGAGTTTTTCTAAGAGGCCCAGTGAGTCTAAACATTTATCTTACTCTCCTTGACAACTATAGTGGTAAATAGGACCTGTGCTTCCCACAAAAGCTTTTAGGACCCATCGGGGTTCACTATGGCCACAGAACCAAAGGTTTTTACCTGAGCAAGGTCTAATCAGGCAATGGTTTTTAGGCAGAATGATATACGTTCTTCTTGGAATTACTTATTTATCTCTAAGTAAAGAATATCTATGTGTAGACCATGTTATCTTAATTGGATTAAGCATATTTTTAGAGGATATTTCTAATGGATCCTCTAATTACTGGCTTCCCAGTCTGGTTTTCTCTTCAGGCTAGTACCTTTTCCTCGTTGTCTGAGGTTTTTCCTTTGTTCCTATAGTCTTTTTTCCCCTCTTGCATGAGTTCTTGATTTATTTTATTTTATTCTCTGCTTTTATTGGTATTTCTTTGTGTTATTTTTTTCCAATTCTGCCAACTATGGTGTTCTCCATTTTTCTATAGACAGAATCAAAGACACATAGAATTTCATAATTTTAAGGAAGCCTAGCAATTAATTAAACAAAATCTTCTCTAGTGCTTCAACCTGTGTTTGACATCCTGGCCACGTGGTTGTTCACATGGAGTAATGGGAGCACATTAACGTGACTCACTGAGATAATAAGAAGTGGTGGAACAGAGATGTAAATTCAGGTTGCTAAATGCAATGCTCGTCCCTTTATTTTCATTCTGTTCGTGAGTTTTCATAACAGAAACAGAGGGAGTGGGTTGTGAACACAGTCCATAGAGGATAAGAATGGAACGAGCAGGGAATCCCAAGTTTCAAGGGGAACAACACTGGGTTGGGTTTGAAATAAGAGTTCTGGAAAAGAGATGGAAATACTGAAGTTTATGACAAGTTAAAGGTAATTTTTAAGAAGAAGGACACTGAAAGAGGGTGGTTCTCCAGAAAGGCAGGTTAAAATATGGGCAAAGATGTCCTGAAGAGGTTGCTGGTCTTTTGCTTGGTTGTTTAATTGGAGGAACTAGCAGCATTCAAGGTTTCTTTAGAAAAATAAGAAAAGAATTTGAGCCACTGGGAAGATTCTTTTGATCGCATAAAGGACTATGGTCTCATCTACCTGACTCACAGAGTGGGGCTTAGGTCCCCTTGAGTCCTAGGGAATGGAGATTGCTGAACTACATAGATCTATGGCCCAAGGCAGGTGTCTTCTCTGCTTTACCTGGTTTCCCAATTAGCTGATGTGCTTCCCTTGTACATGGAGGTTTGAGGAGGGGCAGGACTAGATGCCAATCAGAAATGGAGTTGGGTAACACTAAAACATTTTTGTAAATAGAGCCCCACCGTTAATTATATCAAGAATCATTATTTGATATGCAGATAGCTTATCTTTGACTTAAACTTTTTGTTGCTTGTTTTAAAGAAATTAACTCACTCATTTTTGTTGTATATTTTACTGTAAAGACTTTGCAGCAAATCTGGCATTGATGATTCAAGGCCTACATCACACAATGAAGACTTGAAGGTAAAGTGCTCCCTTGTGAAATTACTTGTCCTTCTGTGTGGCCCTTACTCTTATAATTTTGTAGCAGCCTACCTGTCATTGATTTATGTTTGTAATGCAAAATTAGTCTTTTTATTGTTAAATTCTCAACCGAGATATGCCTTTTTAAAAATTGATTTGAGAGAGAGAGGAAGGGTTAGAGGGAGAGAGAGAAAGAGAATCATTGACATGAGAGAGAAACATGGATTGGTTTCCTTCCCCTTGGGCCCCCACTGGGATTAAACTGACAACCTGTGTATGTGCCCTGACTGGGAATTGAATTCGTAACCCTTTAGTACATGGGACATCGCTCCAACCAGCTGAGCAACACAGGCCAGGAAAGAAAACATGTTTATTTTATTGTGTGATTCCTTTTATATGTCACTTCCACAATAAGTGACTACATAGAGACAGAAATCAGAGACTGCGGTGGGGGGATGGGGAGTTCCTGTTTCATGAGAATGAAGTACCCTTCTGGAGTGATGAAAATTTTTGGAACTAGATAGAGGTCATCATTGTACAACATTATAAATGTATCAATTTTTTCACTTTAAAATGGTTTATTTGATTTTTGGTGAACTTTACTTACTACAAAAAGAATACTCTCATAATAATAATTAATCGATCAAATTAAGATCATGTTACACCTTTAAAAACAATCCAACAGGCTCATTTAAACAGGTCTTCTGGTGAAAGGTTACATTGTTAATTTGAGATGCTTCTTGTTTCTTGAGGTAGGCCTGCATTGGTTTGAATTTCCCTCTTAGGATGGCTTTCGCTATGTCCCATAAATTTTGGCTTGTCATGTTCTCATTTCATTTGTCTCAAGGTATCCTTTGATTTTTTCCTTGATATCATTGTTAACCCATTCACTGTTTAGTAACAGGTTATTTAGTCTCCATGTGTTTGTGTGTTTTCTTTGTGTGTGTGTGTGTGTGTGTGTGTGTGTGTGTGTAATTGATTTGTAGTTTGATAACATTATAAATGTGGTTGGAGAAGATGTGTGAAATGATTTTAATCTTTTAAAATTTCCTAAGGCTTTTTTTATGGTGTTACATGTGGTCTACCCTAGCAAATGTCCCATGTGTACTTGAAGAAAATGTATTCCCTGCAGTGTTACAGTGTAATGCTCTGAAAAAATCAATGAGATTCATCTGGTAAAATGTGTCCTTTAAGGGTGCTGTTACCTTTTTTATTTCTTTTGGAAGATCTATCCATTGATGTCAATGGGGTGTTAAACTGCCAACTATGATTATATCAATATTTACTGTATATAATTAGGTGCTCTTATGTTTACAAAGGTTATTTCTTGTTTTTGGATTGATCCCATTATCATTATACCAGAGGCCCGGTGCACGAATTCATGCACAGGTGGGGACCAGCCGGACCGACCCGATAGGGCTAGGTGGCCTGGGAGAGGGGCCACAGTTGGTTGATGGGATAGCCCCGCCTTTGGTTGAACTCACAGTTGAACTCCCGGTTGAATTCCCAGTCCAAGGGACAATTTGCATATTAGCCTGTTATTGTATAGGATAGTGACCTTCTTTATCTCTTGTTATAGCCTTAGTTTTAAATTCCATTTTACCTGATATAATTATTGGTATCCTGGCATTTTTTTTGTTTATATTTTGAAAAACATTTTAATTTATTTTTTTACTTACTGATTTAAGAGAGAGACCAAAGGAGAGATACAAAGAAAGTGTGTGTGTGTGTGTGTGTGTGTGTGTGTGTGTGTGTGTGTGTGTGTATGAGAGGGAGAGAGAGAGAGATAGAGAGAGAGAGAGAGAGGAAGAGAGACACAGAGAGAGAAACATTGATTTGTTGTTCCTCTTAATTATGCATTCATTGGTTGCTTCTTGTATATGCCTTGATGAGAGATTGAACTTGCAAACTTTGTGTATCGGGACAATGCTCTAACCAATTGAGTTACCAGGCCAGAGCCTTTTTGCTTTGCATTTTCAAGAAATATAATTTTCCATCCCTTTGCTTTCAGTGTGTGTGTATCTTTCACTAAGGTTGGTCTGTTGTAGACAGCACATATAGGGGTCTTATTTTCTTATCCATTCATCTATTTGATGCCTTTTGATTGGAGCATTTAAACCATTTACAATTAAAGTGATTATTGATAGGTACATACTTTTTGCCATTTTATTCTTTATAATTATATTCCCCACCTTTTTTCCCTTTTCCTTTCTGTAGAAGTCCCTTTAACATTCCCTTTAATACTGGTTTTTTGATTATGAACTTCTTTAGCTTATGAGGGGAGCTCTTTATTTCTCCTTCAATTTTGAATAATAGCCTTGCTGGGTAGAGTAGTATTGGTTGTAGGTCCTTCTTTTTCATCATTTGGAATATTTTATGCCAATCCCTACCAGCCTGAGATATTTCTGCTGAGAAAGCATCTGACAGTCTTATGGGGGCTCCTTTGTAGTTAACTATCTATTTTTTTTCTCTTTTAGCCTTTAAGATCTTCTCTTTGTCTTCAAGCATTGCCATTTTAATTATGAAGTGTCTCGGAGTGGGCCTCTTTGAATTCATCTTGTATGGGACTCTGTGTCCTGCACTTGTGGTTCTTGCTTTTCACCAGGTCAGGGAAGTTTTCAGTCATTATTTCTTCAAATGGGTTCTCAATTTTTTGCACTCTCTCTCCTCCTTCTCCTACCCATGCAATGTGGATGTTACTATGGTTTGTGTTGTCCCTGAAGTCATTGAAAGTAGCTCATTTAATTTTTTTTCTGCTCTAATTGGGTGCTTCCTGCTACCTTGTCTTCTAAATCAAATATCCTATTCTTTGCTTCATCTAATCTGCTGTTGATTCCTTCTAGTGTATTCTTCATTTCAGATATTGTATTCTTCATTTCTGAGTGGTTATTCTATGTGGTTTCTTTGTCCTTTTTTATACTTGCTATCTCTGTGTTAAAGTTATTACTACATTCCTTGAGCATCTTTGTAACCATGTTCTTGAATTCTGTATCTTATGCATATTTTCCCTCCATTTCATTTAGCTGTTTTTTCTTGGAATTTCTTCTGTTCTTTCATTTGGGGCATATTTGACTCCCAATTTTGGCTGCCTCTCGCTATTTGTTTCTGTATATTAGTTAGATCTGCTTTGCACCCTAGTCTTGGTATGATGGTCTTATGTATTAGGTGTCTTTGAATCTCATTGGCACATTCTTTCTGGTCACCTCAGTTAGGTGCTCCTGGAATGTTCCTTGTGTGTGAACGCTCCTTTTGTAAAGCCTTGATTGCTGTTTGCCTGTTTGTGGATGGATTGATCTTCTGGCTGGCTGACTACACACAGTATACATACAAGCTGCTGTGCAAAGGCTGACCCCATGTTGAGCAATCCATGCCGGCTCAGTTTGCTGTATGCCTAGATCTTCATTTGTGTGTTCTGCTTGTGGATCTAATTGGGTCATGCTCTGAAGTCCCCTCCTCCCCAACCCTCGGGTGTGTTGGTTCTGGAGCCTCTTGCAAGGGACTCTGCTGCAAGTCAATGTCAGTCTCTGGCTGTGATTTCCCTTGGGCTACCTGTGTGGAGCTATAAAGAGATCCAATATTTGTGACGCCTCTGCTGTGCCTGGGTGCACCTGGGAGGGGCCAGCTGCACCTGGGAGGGGCCAGCTGCACAGCAATGCCTCCTACCACCAGCATCAAGCCCCTGGGGCAGCTGAGCAAAAAGCCCAAGTCGCTTGGAGATCCACCTGTGCCTTCAAGCTTTCTGTTGGGGTCATTCACTTGAGAGAGTGCCCATTGGTATGTGAGTTGCATGAGGTAAGTGACTCATCAGGTAGGTGCAAGTGTTGTTTACCATGTTCATACAGATTCAAACTCAGTTTCATTTTTGGGTGTGAGGCCACTCAGCACAAGTCCCAGGGTACACCAATGCCACTTATCACCCACCAGATACCTGAGGTCTTTTGTGGTTGGGTGGGGCCTCAGGAAGACATTAGGGGAAGGCTATAAAAATTCATTGAGGCCCCAAGACCGAGATTTGGCTGTATGAAGGGAGAGCTCAGCACTGGAATGGTGGCTTTAGTTAGATCAGCAAGGGAATAAAGACCCCCAACCCAAAGTCACACAGCACAGTCTGACACCCCCTGAGTCCACCCAGACCTGCTTAAGAGATCTCCATGAAACACCATGGGCCCGCACTCCTTTGCAGTGTGTAGCTCCACAGGGTTGGGGATAAGGATTCAGGATGTTGGTCTACATTCCCCAGGCTGAGACCATAAGGAGCGAGGGCTTGACCCAGGGGTGATGGCATCTGTGGGCATTGTGGGAGAGGGACTCAGCACAGGGAGGGCACCCAGAGGCCATCCCCTCAGCGCTCTCTCCCAGAGCCACACAAAGCAACCTCCTCACATGACTCCCAGGCCACTCTAAGCCACCCTTTCTTCTTAGGCCCAGGGTAGGTGGTGGGAAGGCTACTTGTGTGCTGGCCCTTTACGAGGGCTCCTGGGTTTCTAGCAGACTCCCACCTCCTCCTGGAGGCAGAATCCCTGCTGATTTTCACAGCCAGATGTCCTGTGGGCTCCTCTTCCAGGCTCTGGCCCTCAGGGCTGGGAGCCCAGTGTGGGGTTGAGACAACACGCTTCTCAGGGGGACCATTGCACTGAGACAGGCCTCGGCATTCTCAACCACCACAAGTGAATGCAGGACCAGCCCTTTCTGAATCTCTGTTCTTCCTACCAGTCTAGCTGAGGCTTCTTCTGTAGATCCTCGGTTATAAGACTGACATTCAGCTAGTCTTCAGTTAGTTATTCAGGGTAGTAGTTACATAATTGAGTTGTAATTCCAATCTGGTCCATGGAGGAAGTAAGTGTAACTTTTACCATCTTGGATCACCCTAAAAAATTCTGAAATGCACTGCAGGGGCTCACTATTTAGGATATGGTGAGGTGAAATATTTTAAGTGAGGAAGGCATTGTAATGTTAAAATTCAGCTACTAATTTATTTCTAATAGATTTAGCATCCAACAAATTCTTTGGCTCCAATAGTGTTACAATTAGTTGAGGGCACATGTTTTTATTTTAACTTAGATCAAGGCAAGTTTTTCTTGTCTTCTTTCTTTCTTTCTTTCTTTTTTACTTCTCAGTTACAATTCATTGATTTGGGGAATAGGTAGTCATAGATTAAGAATTCTAATAGTTAATTTTAAATTAAATTCTAATTTTTCTTTGTCCATACTTGATTACTTAAGGATAAAGTTATTTCAGAAACACGTACCTGGACAGCAAAGACATTTAAAAATCTGAGGAAGCATATTCATCTTCCACCTTTGCATCTGAAAAAAATGTCTCAAGAATCACAAATAAATAGGGCATGTGACAAAGAGGATACATCTGCGTATTCAGGACACCCTTCTGTGCAAAAGAATAAGGAAATGTGCATCAAACAAGGCACATTAGAACAGAGGAAGCATTTACAACTTTCCAAAGATGAGTCAAAGCAGAAGTCACATAAATTTTCTGTAAAGTTCAAAATGACGGATTGTCCTGAGAAAGAGCCACTACGTGATAACTCTAAAGAAAGAGCAAGTTTAAGACAAATGCCTTCTAATTTGACAAATAAAATGCTTGATTGGGAGGGAAAAGATGCATTTGGAAAGTCTATCTCTGCAGCATTACAAACATTTCCTAAACGAGAAGAAGCCACTCTCAAAATTCTTTCTCCATCTCATGCAGACCCCGGGTCCCCAGAAGACTCTCCGTGGTCATCTTCTTCTGAACTTTGTTTAAAAGAAAAGGAATTACACTCTGAAAATGATCAGAAACGTAATCATGTTTTGAACAAAAATGAGAGTTTTTATAATGAAACAGAAAATAACAAAGTAAGGACCCCAGTAGTTACATCCGGAGTGAAAGAAGACCAAGAGTTTGCTATGCAGATGACAAAAAATATGAACCCAAATACCATGGATTGGAAACTAGGCATCGGACCTACACTTCAGTCTCGTGATCCGAAAAGCTATCTTGAATTGCAGCATCCCTGCTGCAATGAAGCAAAACTCATCATTGAAATAAAAAACCATGATATGCCTGCTGTTACAAATACTATTAAGGAAACAAAGACAAATCAAGACTTGTTCCAGAAGCCATTATGTGCAGATAATGGCAATGCTAATTATTGTAAAAGAATGGACTCTAAATTAAAAGATAAGAGTTCCTCTGCACTGCACAATGACAGAACACCTGGAGTAAACGCGATTGAAGAACTACAGCAAGATATACAAAGGCTTAAGAATGATGTAGACATGTTGAAAGTAGAGATCCTTGCTTTGAAAAAAGAGAAAGTTCAACTTCAAAAAGAGGTAGAATTTCACTTGCTGCTACTCTTTGTTTTCTCTCTTTATCAATTCTCTGATCCACTCTGATTTTCCACTTCTGAAAAATACATTGTATGTAAAATGAGGCTGTCTAAATATGTAATTGTATATATAAATAGATTATGTCAACTAAATAACAGGAGTTCAAGAAAATATTCTTCTGTTCTTTAATTGACTTAAGTCTCTCTGTCAGTCTTTTCTCTGAATTGGGCAACTAATTTAGCTATGTACCATGTAACCTATGTACTATGAACCAGTGAAAAGTATAAAGGAAATTGTTTAAAAAATGTAATAAGTACTATGCTGTTGTTTTTTTAAGTCCATTGGCTTAAATTTACATTTTATCTCATAGCTCAGGGAGTGTGACTCAGTGGTGGAACATTGACCCATGAATCAAGTTGGCCCTGATTGGATTCAGGGTCAGGGCACAGTGTTGTGGCTGTATCCATAGTAGGGGATGTGCAGGAGGAATCCAATCGATGTTTCTCTCTATCACTCTCCCATGCTCTCTTCCTACAATTTAAAAAACCATAAATTGCATCCCAGAAATAATAAAGTGGAAGGAATCTATAACTGGGAGAAGGGTTATAAACAAATATCCCCAGCTAAACTCATCTATTTTGTGCTATAGTGTGTACAATCTTCTATGGTTTACTCAAAACCTTGGAAATTAGAATTCTAATATGATCGCTTCAGGATATTTTTATTTCATTTTAGTTACAGTTTACATTCAATATTATTTTGTGTTAGTTTCACATGTACAACATAGTGGTTAGATAATCATATACTTTACAAATTAGTCTCCCCAATATTTCAAGTACCCGCTTGCACTGTACATCATCATTGTAATTTTATTGAGATATTTTACTAACAAACATATATACTTCCACATATATTTTTATCACCACTCTCAGATGTGTTTGTTGAGTCAAAGCTTTACATTACGTTGTTTAATAAAGTATGGTACTGCCATAAAAAAAATGAAACCTTACCATTTGTGACAGCATAGGTGGACCTAGAGGGCATTATTCTAAGTGAAATATATCAGACAGAGAAAGAGAAGTCCCATATGATTTCACTTATATGTGGAATGTAAAGAGCAAAATAGATGAACTAAGAAATTTAAGAGAGACTCATAGATAACAGATCTGACTGATGGATGTGAGAGGAAAGGGAGTCAGAAGACCGGGCAAAAGGTAAGGGGACTAAGAAGTACAAAATGGTAGTTACAGAATAGTCACCGAGATGTCAAGTTCAGCATAGAGAATGTAGACAATCCTATTGTAATAAGGATGAGTGGTGTCAGGTGGTTGCTTGAAATATCAGGAGGATCACTTTGTAAAGTATCTGATTGTCTAACCACTATGCAGCCCAACTGAAACTAATACAAATAATGTGGAATGTGAACTGTAGTGGAAAGATTAGAAATATGGAAACATAGAATACCTTCCAAAAATAAAAGCATGGCAATTATCATTTTGACATGTATATATCATATAGGTCACATAAATTATTTGCAATAAACTCAATATTTGTCTGTAAAGGAGAAAACTGAGTTTTGAGGTGGAAAAAGTTTGAGACAATATGCTCCTTTATAAGAAAAAGTGGATGAGCCCTCTCATTACACTAAGGCATTAAATTACTTTTCAAAAGTCATATTTAATTTACCTGGTTAATTCGATGAAATTTTCTGTTTATTTATCTGATTCAGCATTATAGAATTCCTAGAGGCCCAGTGCACAAAGTTATGTACCAGTGGAGTCCTGCAAGATCAAGCCAAAACCGGCTCTCCTACATACTCCAAGAGGTCCCAGATTGCGAGAGGGCACAGGCCAGGCCAAGGGACCCTACTGGTGCATGATAGAGGCCGGGGAGGGTCACGAAAAATTGGCCAGGAGTGGAGGGACCACAAGAGGGCTCTAGGGCATGTCCAGCCAATATTGCTCAGTCCCAATCAGCTGGATCCCAGCAGCAAGCTAACCTACTGGTCAGAGCATCTAGCCCCTGATGGTCAGTGCATGTCATAGAGACTGGTCAACTGGTCAACCGTCTGCCCCCTGGTGGTCAATGCACATCATAGCAAGCAGTTGAGTGGCCTTAGCATATCATTAGCATAGTATACTTTGATTGGGTAAATGGCTGACTGGACGACCTTACACTTAGGCTTTTATTATATGGGACTAGAGGCCTGGTACATGAAATTTGGGCACAGGATGGGGAGGTCCCCCAGCCCAGCCTGCACCCTCTCACAATCCAGGATCTCTCTGGGTATGTCCGACTGCTGATTTAGGCCTGATCATGCAACCGGATCAGGCCTAAACCAGCAGTCAGCTATCCCTCTCGCAATGCAGGACTGCTGACTCCTGACCATTCACCTGCCTGCCTAATTGCCCCTAACGACTCTTCCTGCCTGTCTCATCACCCCTAACCACTTACCTGCCTGGCTGATCACCCCTAACCACTCACCTGCCTGCCTGATTGTCCCCAACTGCTCGCCTGCCTGCCTGATCACCCCTAACCACCTCTGCCTGCCTCATTGACCCTAACTGCTCACCTGCCTTCATGATTGCCTCTAACCACTTGCCTGCCTGCCTGATCACCCCTAACCACCTCTTCCTCAGCCCCCACCACAGCTGCTTCATCTAGAAAGATGTCTGGAAGGTCATTCAGCTGTCTGGTCTAATTAGTATATTACACTTTTATTATTATAGACTAGAGGCCCAGTGCACAAAATTCGTGCACAGGGGGTGGGGGGTTTCCCTCAGCCTGGCCTGCACCCTCTCCAACCTGGGACCCCTCAAAGGATGTCCTACGGCCGGTTTACAGGGATTGGGCCTAAACCAGCAGTCGGACATCCCTCTCGCAATCCGGGACTGCTGGCTCCTAACCACTCACCTGCCTGCCTTTCTGCCTGATTGCTTTTAACCACTCTGCCTGCTGGCCTGCTCACTCCAAACTGCCCCCCCCCGCTGTCTTGATCACCTCCAACTGACCCCCACTGATGACCTGTTCACCCCCAAATGGCCCCCTTGCTGGTCTGCTTACCCCCAATGGCCCCACCCTCCCACCAGCCTGATCACCCACAACTGCCCTTCCCTCTTGGCATCTAACCACATCTACCTTGGCCCCGCCACCATGGCTTTGTCCAGAAGAACATTCGGAAGGTCTCCTGGAAGGTCTCCAAGTCTAATTAGCATATTACCCTTTTATTAGTATAGATAGAGGCCTGGTGCATGGGTGGGGGCCAGCTGGTTTGCCTTGAAGGGTGTCCCGGATCAGGGTGGGGGTTCCTTGGGGCATGGGGAAGCCTGGGTGAGGGGCCTGTGGTGGTTTGCAGGCCGGCCACACCCCCATGGGGTGAAGGTCCCCGCTGGGGGGCATGGCCAGCCTGGGTGAGGGGCTGAGGGCTGTTTTCAGGTGGCCACACCCCCTTCAGGGTGGGGGTTCCTGCTGGGGTGCCTGGCCAGTCTGGGTGAGGGGCTGAGGGCTATTTGCAGGCTGGCCAAGCCCCCCAGTGGGGACCCTCATGCCATGGGGGTGTGGCCAGCCTCGGTGAGGGGCTGAGGGCTGTTTTCAGGCTGGCCACGCCCCCCGGCGATCCAGGCTCTCAGCCCCTCTTTTTTTTTTTTCTTTTTTTTTTTCAGGGCCTCCTTGAGTGGAGGTCGGGGCTGGCTGGAAGCAGGTATCTGGGATTTATTTATATTCTATAATTGAAACTTTGTAGCCTTGAGTGGAGGCCAGGGCCGGCCAGGGCAAGTGGGAAGCTTGGCTTCCTCCATCGCTGAGGGCAACCCAAGCCTCCTGCTCACTCCAGCTCTGTGGCCACCACCATCTTTGTTAGTTAATTTGCATACTCACTCCTGATTGGCTGGTGGGTGTAGCGGAGGTACGGTGTAGATAGCCTTTCTTTTGCTGCCATAAAATACTAGGTAATGCATGGACAGATCATTAAACCTTGGTTTTATTTCCATTATCCATAAATATGGGCTAAATTAAGTAAATGACTACTTCTATATCCTTCACCTATAAGATTTTATAGTGATTGTATGTGACATTAGGGGAGTATTACTCATTTTTCCAGAATTGTACATTAACCAACAATTCATTGGTTTCCCTCTGCTCCAGTGTTGTGGTAAACTTTTATTAATATGTTTTATGAATACCACCACTTTTTTGATACCCTCAAAGATCTTAAAGAAAAAAGAATTGTAAATGGCAACAGGGGAGGGAATAGCTTCATGCAGACACAGGAAAGCTTCTTATTTGTTTCTGAGGCACAATGTCACGTCCCCTAAATCTGGCTGTACTGCAAGACCCAAGTGGGAAAGACAGAAGAGGACACATTTGGCATCTCTGTCCTTTTACTTCTCTGTCTCTGCTAGATTAATGGGGTAGGGTGGGTAAGGGGAATGCTAGGTAGCAAAGAGTGGATGTGATGTGAAAAAGAGCATAAAATGAAGACAGCCCTTTAAAAATCTTGGAAAATTCTGCTTCTTTACTGAAACAGAAATAAAGCAGAATTTACGCTTCAATGACCTATAATGATAGAAACACAAAATCTTTTTATTGATTAAATTCATGGCAATTGAACAAAGAGCCAAATGATAAAATTAATGAAAACATAAACAGTCTTTTTAATGACTAAGGTCATAACAATATCTTTAATACCAAACTTTCATCAAAGGTTGAAGAAGAAAAAAAGAAGCAGAAAACCGGTAAAAGGAAAGTGTCAGGAAACTTGTCTAATGCTGCTGCTGATGACAGTGATGCATGGAGTCAGCAAAGCAAAGTCGAACACACTGAGAAGCAGCAGCTTCCTGTTATGGAGAATGAAGACTCTGACAGGTAAGCCTACAGCAGGATTTAATAGTAGGTAATTATTCTTTTCCTGTCAAACAAATTCCAATTTGAGCAAATATTCATGATTAACAAATCTTATATTTTTACTGGGGAGATTGATTCTTGCCTGGTAATCAGAAAAATGTAAATCAACAAACAATGAGATACCAATTTTTGAATTTAAAGTGATAACTATTTTATTTTAAAAATAACAACCAGAATGGGCACATGGGAGGAAAAGGCACGCCCCTGCACTACTGGTACGTGAAACTGGCACATCTTTTCCAAAGGGTAATTGGGCTAGTTTTGAAACTTCAAGTATGTCATTTCTTTAGCCCAATAGATTCACTTCCAGAACTAGATCCTACAGGGAAACATGACTTGGATATACACACACATACATATCCTAAGGACATCAATTATATATTATTATGTATATAAAACATACATTAGGTCATTATATGTATTTTATTCTATGGTATAAAAAGCCTGTGGTCATGATGACCTCACGCCGTAACGACCTATCACCAGCAGGCCAGGAAGCTGCGTGCACGGCAGGCATGCACGGGTGGGCGGGACTGTGTGCACGGTGAGGCAAATGCGGGTGTGCGGGAACTTGACTCTGCGTTCCCATGGGTGCTGGTGGGGGCTTGATGCTGCGTCCATGGGCGCCGGCACGCCTGGGTCTCGTGCGATTTAGAGGCTCTCACAGGTGGGCAGGGACTTGACCCTGCTTCTCCGCGGGTGCCCGCCCAGACTCTGACAGAAGGGAGGAGGGAGCTGGATACACGCACCCAGAACCCAGACAGCAGGGCGGCGGGAGCCCCATCCCTCGTGGAATTGGCCATTTGTCAGCTCGCTGTCAGCTGCCTGAGAGTCAGGAATCCCATTCACCTGCACCCAGGAACCAGCCAGCAGGGTGGGGGGAGCACTATAAAAATATCTCCTCTAGCCCTAACAGTGTTGCTCAGTGGATAGAGCAGTGGCCTGCGGACTGAAGGGTCCCCGGTTTGATTCCGGTCAAGGGCATGTACCTTGGTTACGGGCACATCCCCAGTAGGGGGCGTGCAGGAGGCAGCTGATCAATGATTCTCTCTCATCAATGTTTCTAACTCTGTATCTTTCTCCCTTCCTCTCTGTAAAAAATCAATAAAATATATTTTTTAAAAAATAAACATTTAAGATTCCTCCACATCTGCCTGGCTGGTGTGACTCAGTAGTTGAGACCCCAGGCTGGCGCTGGGAGGGGGTCACTCCGTGGGGGTACAGGTGCTTCCAAGGCTAAGACCTGAGGCTGCAGGTGTGTGTGTGTGGGATCACTCTGTGGGGAGTGAATTTGTTGTTGTTTTTCATAAAGGGTCAGGAGGGCCTCTGGGCAGCATTCCGCCAGGCTGCTTACGCTGCCGACTCTCAGCGGCAGCCCTCCCTGGGACTGGGGGACTCTGACGGGGCTGAGAGGACTGGGCGCTGCCATCTTGTGGCTATGGACGCTGCCATTTTGTCATGGAGTGATGGTTAATTTGCATATTACTCTTTTATTAGATAGGATATATATATATATATATATATATATATATATATATATTATGGCAGATGTTAAGGATATATAATATACATTTATGCATTAAGGATACTAACATAAATGTTACATATATACATATGTATAAGCATATTTATTACAACATTGCTTACCAAAAAATTGTAGGTAGTGTAAATACCTATCTATAAGGTAGTACATTATTATACCGATAAAATAATGTAGTATGCAGTCACTGGAAAAATGGGGGTAATTCTGGCCTACAGTATACTGATTGTTTCACAATTGACTTGAATTTAAAGCGTTGGGTTTAATGTCATGTCTTAAGCAAATTTTGTGAGAATACTTTTAATATACGTTCAGTTATAAAAGGAAGTTATATACTACACTGTCACTCTACTTTGTTTCCACCTAACTGGTGAGTTACTAGATTTTTGTGTTTTGTTCCTGATACCTGAGTGCTCAAATATTGGACACTCAGGTTAATCTGAAAGCTGAGGGATTTCACAAGGCAATTTGTTCCATATCTTATATAAAAATTTCAGCCTATTGTGTAAAACCTATTGAAACACATCAAGGGATTAATCTGCAAGGTGAGGGGCTGACAGACCTTTTCTCTAAAGTGCCAGATAGTCAGTGTTGTAGGCTTCGTGAACCATCGGGTCTCTGAAATCTGTCATAGACACTAGGTAAGGGAGTGGGTGTGGCTGTGTTCCAATAAATCTTTATTTACAAAAACAGGCTCTGGGCTGGATTTGGCCTGAAGGCATTTCTTTGCTGACCTTTGCATTATAAACCAAGGGGCTCCTAATTTAGTGAATCTTCTTTTTGAACGGTATCCTGCACACATGCCTTTATCCTTCCTGTTTAAGGAGAATAGATTTCAGTATGCACCACACCCAGTTTTTCAACAGAGACTTCATATTATACAATTTACAAAAATTCAGTTTATAAAGTAAGGGTATTGCCTGCATGCTTCCCCCTTTATTTCTGTTACAATTTTAACATTACTAATTACAGTGTACTTTGTAAATTTGAGTAGTGTAGCATATTCTGGGTTTGGATGATTTTCATCTAGCAAGAAATCCTTCTGTCATCTTTATAAGCATGAGAACCATCACAATCAGGTTATATAATATTATATATCTAGAAAAATGTCATGGGGTCGTTTAGTTGTATAATATTGTGAATTTGTTAAGTAATACCTAGTCTGGCATGTTTTAAACCATGTAATGTCACAGTTATGTAATAAAAAACTTTTAAGTATTACAAAAATACTCCATAGTCACTATGGAAGGACTGAAAGCTATAGCTAAACATGGGAAGATGAGATCATCCAAGGTCATGCCATTTAGCTACAAAGTCCTTGAACAACTATCTCTACTCACTGATTCTAATTTCCCTTCCATGTCCTCTTGAGCCCACTCTAGTAATTTTCAGTCCCCCCTCTTCTCCAAAACTGTTTTCCTCAAGGTTAGTATTTGTTTTCCCTCGAATAAATCTAGAAATAATGTTTAGACCTGGTTTGCCATAACCTATCAGCAGTATTTGACCCAACGGGAAACCCTTTTTTCATTTGGCTTTTAGGACTTTGAGTTTTCAGGGTGTGAAAACACACTCACCTGGTTTCCCCTTGCCTGCCTAGCCTGTCCTTCTTAGTCTGTTTGGCTTCTCCTCATCTCCCACCTTTTACACATTCAAGTGTCCTGGGATTCAGTCTTTGGTCTTTTTTTTTCTACCAACATTGACTTGTACTACCTTGTATATACTAATGATCTTCAAATGTATATCCCCAACCCAGATCTCTCTCCTTAATGCCAGACCTATATATCAAACTGTCTGCTTAATATCTCTTTTTAAAATATGTATTTCTATTGATTTCAGAGAGGAAAGGAGAGGGAGAGAGAGAGATAGAAACATCAGTGATGGGAGAGAATCACTGATAGGCTGTCTCCTGCACACCCCCTACTGGGGGTCCAGTAATGTGTCAGCAAATCTTGTGAGATTACTTTCAAAATACAGTGGAACCTGCATATTAAAGACTAATTCGGTCAAGGGGTGTACTTTAAAGATGAAAGTCAGTTATATAATAAAGTAGGTTTTCTGAATGTGTATGTGTGAAAAAAATTGACAAATTAGTTTACCTGCTTTTACATATGTAGACACGTTTGTGTAATTAAAATTAAGTATGTATGAAAAGTTTAATTTCACAGAGAAGTTTTCCAAACACATTATTGCTTGTAAACACATTATTCACTGTAGTTTTGAGACTACAATAAGTATACAATCTAAATGGAAATAACCATTTTGCAGAAAATACATTTTAATTATTCTTAATTAAATAAATGAACAAGGTTCTAAAAACAAAACAAAATTTAAATTTTATAAAAACAGAAAAAAAGTTTTCCTATTTAATCGTCTTTGGATGATGATATATCCAGACACTATTGCTGAGGTGTCACTTTAATGTTTGATTTTGAGGGGCTTGCTTTAGGTAATCCTTCTTTGAAAAAACTATCATGTTTAGCTTGAACATTTGAGGTCTGCTATTTTTTATAATTAACTCCCTAATACTTTGAAAATGGGTTTAATGAAGCTGAATTTCATTATCTGATGAATTGTCAGTAAATGTTATTAGATTGTGGAGATAGGATCCAAGCACTGATAACTTTGTGTTTGGGGTGTGTTGTTTCTTCTTCCTCCTCATCTTCACTCCCATCCTCATCTTCCCAGGTCATCACCTCATCTGCTACTTCACTTTCAGTCACAGTGGGATACCCAGGGTCACCTTCATCTTCTAACCACTGTAAAACATCTTCCTCAGCTCCTTCTTCTCCACCAGTATTCTGTGTTGTCCCGCAGTAATCAGTAACCTCCAGCCCTTCTAAATGCAAGTCTGCCTTCCTTGTCAAGTAAATTCTTCCAACCATTTTCCAGTCTTTGCACTTTCACTTCTTTTCATGCTGCAGCAAAATTTAAAAATTGCTGATTTTAAACGATAATTCTTTAAAATGATAAGTTTTGTAATATACGCTGTCCTCTTGTATGTTCATCATTACCTTCATTCTGCAATACAACCACTACTTCCTCTAAAAACTTTTTACAGATATTCATTTGGTTGCCCTAATTATATTTAAGGTTAGGGTTGGAATTGTGTGTTTTAAAGTACATACATAATTTTAACTTTATACTGAATAGGTCTAGTAATGTGTGCATTCTCCATTCACCAAGAATAAGCAAATGCACACGGCGGGGGCATGGCTCAGTGCACATGCGAACATCGGTGGCACATGTTAAAACTTCTGCAGAAAGTCACTCTACTCACCAACAAAACCAACTACCCACACGCCATTTAGTGTGATCACATCCTGATCATATGCTGAACATTGTTTACGAACGGTGACTCTTGGATTTAAATATGCAGACTATAGTTGTCAATAAGTGGTGAGATTACTACAGTGGTTTTACAACATATGGCCTATTTGATAAAATTTGTTAAAAATAACTGTGAAGTGCTGGGGGGTAGGGGACGTGGTGGGTAGGTCAGTGGGGGAAAAAAAAGAGACATATGTACTACTATTTGTAATACCTTAAACAATAAAATTAAAAAAATAACTGAATTAATCACAAAAAACAACCTGTTGATTTAATTATAAGCATTTTCAATTTAATGGTTGTATTTGTTAATTTTCACATATGACATATGGACCAGAAGTTTTATCTCTTAAATCCAAAGTCTGTTAATTCAAGGTCCACAAAAGTTTCGAGTTTACTGTACCAGTATATCCAGAATCCAATCACATCTTCCAGGCCAGGTCACTACCATCTGCTATCTAGATTGGCTTAATGGTCAACTAATTGATTTTCTTCTTACTTTTTTCCTTCCTTCCTTCCTTCCTTCCTTCCTTCCTTCCTTCCTTCCTTCCTTCCTCCTTATTCCCTCCCCTACTACCTGCTTCTCTCCCTCCCTTTTCTTCTTATTTAATTTCTTTCCATCAATTCTAGTCTTTTGTTCAATTCTAAACACAGTGGGCCTATTACAAGATAAGTCAGATTGTATTGTTCCCCTGGTTAATACCTTCTAATTGTCTGTTTCCCTCAAAGTACATGCCTCCCACAGGCCTCCCAACTGGGGATTGAACCCAAAACCTGGGTAGGTGCTGTTCCATCAGCTATGTTCAAAATGAAAACTATTTCATATTCAATAATTATAGACTTATTTTTGAAGTTTGGGTCAAGAGGAATTGTTTAATAATTGCTCTCAGAAATATCCTTTTTAATATGCTTTTATTAATTTTAGAAAGAGAGGAAGGGAAAGGGAAAGAGAGATAGAAACATCAATGATTAGAGAGAATCATCAATCAGCTGCCTCATGCAGGCCCATTACTAAGGATCAAGCCAGCAACCCTGCATGTGCCCTGACTGGGAATTGATCTGGTGCCTCTTGGTTCATGGGTTGATGCTCAACCACTGATGTTTAGTGTTTTAATGTTTAGTTTTAACCAGGAGAGTAATTTGTATAACTATACAATATATAGGTTATAATTTTATTTTAATCCTCACCCAAGAATATATTCTTAACTAGTGGCCCCGTGCACAAAATTCGTGCATGGGGGGGAGGGTGTCCCTCAGCCCAGCCTGCACCCTCTCCAATCTGGGACCCCTCGAAGGATGTCCTACTGCCAGTTTACAGGGAATGGGCCTAAACCAACAGTCAGACATCCCTCTCGCAATCCGGGACTGCTGGCTCCTAACTGCTCACCTGCCTGCCTGATTGCCCCTAACCACTCTGCCTGCCAGCCTGCTCGCCCCCAAATGCCCCCCACCAGCCTGATCACCCCCAACTGTCCTCCATGCCAGTGTGCTTGCCCCCAACAGCCCCTCCTGCTGGCCCGCTCACCCCAACTGCCCTCCCTGCTAGCATGCTCACCCCCATCGTCCCTCTCCACTGGCCTGCTTGCCTGAACTGCCCACCTCCTGGCCTGCTCTCACTCCAAACTGCCCCCCGCACTGTCCTGATCACCCCCAACTGATCCCCACTGATGGCCTGCTTGCCCCCAACTGGCCCCCCTGCTGGTCTGCTCACCCCCAACTGCTCCCCACCAGCCTGATCACCCACAGTGTTCCCCCCCCCCCAACTGGCCTGATCACCCACAACTGTCCTCCCCACTTGGCCTCTAACTGCCTCTACCTTGGCCCCGCCACCATGGCTTTATCCAGAAGAATGTCCGGAAGGTCTCCTGGAAGGTCTCCCAGGCTAATTAGCATATTACCGCTTTATTAGTATAGACAGAGGCCTGGTGCATGGGTAGAGGCCGGCTGGTTTGCCCTGAAGGGTGTCCAGATTAGGGTGGGGGTTCCCTTGGGGCGTGGGGTGGCCTGGGCAAGGGGCCTATGGTGGTTTGCAGGCTGGCCACACCCGCATGGGGTGAGGGTACCCACTGGGGGAGCATGGCCAATTTGGGTGAGGGGCTGAGGGCTGTTTTCAAGCTGGCCACACCCCCTTCAGGGTGGGGGTTCCTGCTCGGGTGCCTGGCCAGTCTGGGTGAGGGGCTGATGGCTGTTTGCAGGCTGGCCATGCCCCCCAGCGAGGACCCTCACCCCATGGGGGCATGGCCAGCCTTGGTGAGGGGCTTGTGGTTGTTTTCAGGCTGGCCACGCCCCCCAGCAGGGACTCTTACTCCATGGGGGCATGGCCAGCTTTGGTAAGGGGCTGAGGGCCATTTTCTCTCTGTACCCCAACCCCATACACCAACTGCTTGTAGGGGGTAAAAATACAAAGATTACATGGGGAAGCAGGCAAAATAAATTGGAATGGGTATGATGCAAATGCAATAAAAATGGGTATTACAGGCATGGGAAAGTAGTCAAAAGGAATAAAAATGGGTATAATGGTTACAGATTACACCAATGAAGGCTGGGATGCCATTGTTTCATCAACAAGGTTGTTAATCTTTCCATGATAATAGGTAGTTAAGGAGGATGGACCACATTTCCAGGTTAACTGCCAAGTCCAAGGGGGCTGGGAGGAACTCCCAGACAGATGAGACTATGTTTCCTTTAATCAGAACAAAACCATCACGGTTAACAGAGCATGATTAATATTTGTTATAACTATGGCTAGTCTCTACTATTCTATTTCTGCCCCTAGCAGTAGGATTTCCTTCTTTCTCTTTCCCTGGAAATATTCCACTGTGTGTGTGTGTGTGTGTGTGTGTGTGTGTGTGTACAGATTTACTATATAAACACACATATACTCATACATTCCCATACTTAATACACACACACACACACACACACACACACACACACACACACACACACACCACATCCTCTTATCCGTTCATTTATTGGTGGACACTTAGTTTATACATCTTGGCTATTGTGAATAAGGCTGAAGTGAATATGGGAGTGCAGCTATCTCTTTGAGTGATAAAAAATGTATGACTATTCTCTAAATGTATGACTATTCTCTAAATGTATGACTATTCTCTAGATGTTTGTTATATCCATTGGTCTAATGTTTGGTTCAAGTTTAACATTTCCATCTCTTCACACTGAGCCTTTAAGTGCCTTTAAGAATGAATTGAGCCCTGGCCTGTGTGGCTCAGTTGGTTGGAGCCCCATCCCTTATACCAGAAGTTTATTGGTTTGATTCCCAGTCAAGGCATATTGGTTTGATTCCCTAGGTTGTGAGTTTGATCTCTGCTTTGGCTATGTATGGGAGGCAACCAATTGATGTTCTCTCTCACATTGATGTTTCTCTATCTGTCTGTCTCTCTTTCCATTCTCCTCTATCTAAGATCGATGGGCATATCCTCAGGTGATGATTTAAAAAATTAAGAATATGAATGAATTGAGTATCTCGTAGGCAGCATATAGTTAGGTCTTATTCTAATCCTTCAAGACATTCTCTACTTTTTGTAATTGAATTTATTGAGGTGCCTCTGGTTAACAAAATTATACAGGTTTCAGGTGCACATTCTGCAACATGTCATCTATACACTGCATTGTGTGTTCACCACCCCAAGTCATCCTATGCCTTTTGATTGGAGAATTCAATCCATTCACAAAGTAATTATTGGCAGGTAACGGCTCACTAATGCTATCTAGTTGTTTTGTGGCTGTTCTGTAGTTCCATTGTTCTATTCTTCCTCTCTTGCTGCCTTCCTTTGTGAACTAAAGGTTTTCCATAGTGTGCTTTGATTCCTGCTCTTTCTCTTTGGTGAATCTGCTGAAGGTTTTTACTTTGTGTTTACCATGAGATTTATATAAGACATCTTATAATATAACAGTTTATCTTATGTCGATCACATCTTTGGTTATATTTAACTGCAGATTTACCTTAAGAGAAGAAATAAAGAAGAGACACAAAGGAGATCTGTTATGTGAAAAAGATAGGGTGCAGTTAAGAAAGAAAGAAGAGCACTCTATTAAAGAAGTTGAAATGAACCCACAACTTGAAACCACCATTAGAGCACAAAATATCACACTGGCGATTATAAGAGAGAAAGAGGTAAATTTATCTTTGGGGAAAATCTCTTATTTCTAACAGTACTTCATCAATATTTATATCCCTGTCACTTAATGTATACTATTGATTTAAAACAAACCAAAAAAATGTTCTTATTTAAAATGTGAACTGTGACCTTTATGATTTAAATTATTATTACCTTATTATTATCCTTGGCATCTAATAGATGCTCTGTGAATGTTTTCTAAATGAAGAAATAGAAAATAAATCGAGCCTACCCATTAACATAAATGTTAATTCTGGATCATAAAAAATGTTAACATACAGGCTAAATTCCCTTGAGACTGTGATGGAACTAGTCAAATGTTCATAAAGAAATTTTATTTCAGAATACTGTAGTTTTGCTCTATGACAAATGTAGCTATCACTTACAATTTTAGTTTTTCATGTAAAGGAAAGATCCTTGTACTTTAAAAGGCTACACCCTTTTCACAGTTTGTTTAAGGTACTGCTCTTAAGCTTTGGACTTTTTTTCAATGAAATGAGACCGAAAACTAAATGAAATGTGTCCCTAGGTTGTAGAAGAGCACAATTACACTCAGAGACAACTTTCTCAAGAACAGAATGCCAGCAAATTACAAGATGGAATTCTGACCAAATACTTTCGAAAACCAAAGGTGATAGAAATAGCTCATAAGAAAATGAATTCTGAGATAGTTTATTTAGTCTTTTTCAAATGTGTGTATGTGTTAGTTTGTATATATTTAAAAAACCAATACTGTACATATGGAAACTATAAAGGATTTAAAAAGCATATCTGTGTGTGTGTGTGTGTGTGTGTGTGTGTGTGTGTGTGTGTGTGTGATAGACAGAGAGAGAAAGGGAGAGAGAGAGAGGGAGAGGGAGAGGGAGAGGGAGAAAGAGAGAGAGAGATGGCTTTTTGGGTCCATTGGATAAAATGATATTGCTAATCCAAATCCGTTTGTCTCAAGTAGTGACATTCACAATGGCCTCATCCAAAGAGAAGGCTTTTAATATTTTCCATAAGAATTGTTGTGTTGTCCATGATCTCAAAGGTATTGCTACTAACAACAGATGTTCCAGGTTTTGGCAGTGATTTTATTGCCTTGATATATTAATATAGAGGTTAGTTTTCACTTCCAGTGATGGTACGGAGGAAAGTATAGCAGGTCCAGAGATCATATATTAGATGCCATTCTTCTACTTTTGAGAAAATAAACAATTTGTTCTAAGTAGTATCCCATTTTAATACAAGGGACTTCAGAAGAGAATGCAGGCCATAATATATATTTAGTGATAATTTATTGGTAAGTATTTTATTCCTAGTAAAGTAGTTCAGTGTATACCCCCCATTTCATGTTTTGTTTTTTACTAATAAACCTTTATTGTTCAGATTATTACAGTTGTGCCTCTTTTTTACCCCCATAGCTCCCCTCCACCCGGGTCCCACCCTACCCTCTGCCCTTACTGCCCCCCCACACTGTCCTTATCCATAGGTGTACGATTTTTGTCCAGTCTATTCCCACACCCCTTTCCCCCCGAGAATTGTCAGTCCACTCCCTTTCTATGCCCCTGATTCTATTATATTCACCAGTTTATTCTGTTCATCAGATTTTTTATTCACTTGATTTTTAGATTCACTTGCTGATAGATATGTATTTGTTGTCACTTAGTTGTTCATTATTTTTGTCTTTACCTTTTTCTTCTTTCTCCTCTTCTAAAAGAATACCCTTCAGCATTTCATACAATACTGATTTGGCAGTGATGAATTCCTTTAGCTTTTTCTTATCTGTGAAGCTCTTTATCTGACCTTCAATTCTAAATGATAGCTTTGCTGGATAGAGTAATCTTGGTTGTAGGTTCTTGCTATCCATCACTTTGAATATTTTTTGCCACTCCCTTCTGGCCTGCATAGTTTCTGTTGAGAAATCAGCTGACAGTCATATGGATACTCCTTTGTAGGTAACTAACTGTTTTTCTCTTGCTTCTTTTAATATTCTTTCTTTGTCTTTTGCTCTTGGCATTTTAATTATGATGTGTCTTGGTGTGGTCCTCTTTGGATTCCTTTTGTTTGGGGTTCTGTGCACTTCCTGGACTTGTAAATCAATTTCTTTCACCAGGTAGGGGAAGTTCTCTGTCATTATTTCTTCAAATAGGTTTTCAATATGTTGCTCTCTCTCTTCTTCTGGCACCCCCATAATTCGGATGTTGGTACGCTTGAGGTTGTCCCAGAGACTCTTTACACTATCTTCATATTTTTGGATTTTTTTTCTTTTTGCTTTTCTGGTTAGGTGTTTTTTGCTTCTTCATATTTCAAATCTTGAATTGATTCTTGGGATCCTCTAGTCTACTGTTGGATCTCTGTATATTATTCTTTATTTCAGTCAGTGTGTGCTTAATTTCTAGTTGGTCCTTTTGCATATCCTTGAGGGTCTCACTAAATTTATTGGCAGTTTCTAGAAGATCCTTGAGTAACCTTATAAGTATGGTTTTGAACTCTATATCCAGTCATTTGCTTTCCTCCATTTCTTTCATTTGTGATCTGAATCTTTGTCTCTGCATTTTGGCTGCTTCCCTGTGTTGATTGTGTGGCTTTGTGTGCTAGGTGTCCTATAGGTCCCAGTGGCTCAGCCTCCCAGTTACCTGAGGACACTTTTGGTGCACCCCTTTGTGGGCTGTGTGTACAGTCTGTTGTAGTTAAGCCTTGATTGTTGTTGGTATCACTGGGAGAAATTGACCTACGGGCCAATTGGCTGTGAGGATCAGCTGTGTCTACAATGGAAGAACTTCTCTGCAGGAGACACCCTTATGGGGCAAGACTTGCTTCAGTGGGGCTTTGGTGCTCACTGAGCTTGCCCCCTGAGTGTGTCTCTTATGGATCTGAAGAGTTGTAGTCTGAACGGTCTCTCTCTGACCACTGGGTACACTGGCTCTTGGATATCCAAGTAGAGAGGCCACCCAGCAGGAGCTATGGAGAGATCTGCAGATTCCTTCCCTTTGGGGTTTGGAGGTGCCCAGATGAGGCCCAGCTATGAAGCAATGCAAGTTTCTGTCTAGCCTGCCTTGGGTCTTCCTTTGGAGGCTCTGGGGCTCTTTGACACAGCTTCAGTACGTTAGGTTTCAGATTGCAAAGTGCCAGGCCATTCATATGCAAAAGCCTCTGTGTACAGCTTGGGTGGGGTTGTAAATTGGATGGGGTGGGGTCTCAGGGAATCACCAGGGTGGAGCAAACAGCAATGGCTGATCGTCAGCCCTGACTGGAAGAGGTCCCGTGTCTCTGTGTACTGCGGCATAATGATCGCTGTAAGCACCTCTTAGAGAAAGCCGCCCTCAAGTTCTGCCTGATGCCAGACAGACCAGTTTCTCCCTGTATGAGTCTGGGTCCCCAGACACTCACCCCAAACTGGAATTCAGAGCAGTCGAAAGCTTGTATCTCCCTCCCAATAGAAAAAGACAGCAGCATACTCAGTTGCCAGCCCTTGTCACGTTTGCGCACCTCCGTACCTCTGCACTTCACTTCTGCACCTCTGCACCTCCTCCGAGTCTCAATGTGCTTTTCTCTTTCCTTCTAGTTGTATAATTTCCACTCAGCCAGCCTTCCTGTGGTTCTGGATGATACCTGTTTTGTTTTCTGGTTGCTGTTTTGAAGTGGTTGTGCGAGGCAGCAAGTTCAGGTGTTTACCTATGCTGCCATCTTGGTTTCTCCCCCATTTCACGTTTAATACTACTCTAAACATCATGAACAAGAAATAAAAGTTATTGAAGCAACAAATAATCTCATGGTTTTCTAAAAATACCTCTGTAGGAGAAACCAAGATGGTGGCATAGGTAAACACCTAAACTGCTGCCTCACACAACAATATCAAAACTACAACTAAAAGACAAAACGGAGACCATCCAGAACCACAGGAAAGCTGGATGCATGGAAATTCTACAACTAGAAGGAAAGAGGAAAGCACATTGAGACACAGGGGAGCTGCAAAAAGGCTGAGTTATGGAGATGCACACGCGGAGAGGACAGGTGCATGAGTGCACTGGCGACTGAGTGCAAGGCTGGCTTTCTAAAGCAGGAGGGAGACGGAAGCTCCCGACTGTGCTGAACTCCAGTCCCGGGCAAGAGTCTGGAAAACCAGACTCATTCGGGGAGAATCTGGATTGTCAGGAAAAGAGAAAGCACACTGAGACTCAGGGAAGCTGTGGAAGGCAGAGGTCTGAAGGCACATGCACGCAGAGAGGACTGACTGCTGAGTGCACGGGTGGCAGAATGTGTGGCTGGCTTTCTAAAGCAGGAGGGAGACAGAAGCTCCCGACTGCACTGAACTCCAGTTCCAGGCGAGAATCTGGGAACCCAGACTCATTCGGGAAGAAACTGGACTGTCTGGCAGCAGGCGAAACTCGTGAGCAGCTTTCTCTCAGAGGTGCTTGCAGCAATTACCAAGGGACACTGAGACCCAGGGGCCTCATAGGGCAGGGCTGACAGGAAGCCAAGGCTGTCTGCTCAACCCTGAAACTCTGCCCCATCCAAGCTGAGCACAGAGGCTTTTGCAATTTTGCAAGTCTTGTCTCATAAGGGTGTCTTCAGCACAGAAGTTCTCCCAGCGTAGACACAGCTGATCCTCACAGCCAGTTGGCCTGGAGGTCAATTCCTCCCAGTGATACCAACAACAATCAAGACTTAACTACAACAAGGCTGAGCACACAGTCCACAAAGGGGTGCACCGAGAGTGTCCACATCAGGTAACTAAGGAGGCTGAGCCACTAGGCCCTATAGGACACCTAGCACACAAAGCTACTCTACCAACTCAGGGAAGCAGGGAAATGCAGATACAAAGAAACAGGTCACAAATGAAAGAAATGGAGGAAAGCAAACAACTGGATATAGAGTTCAAAACCATGGTTATAAGGTTTTTCAAGAATTTCCTAGAAAAGGCCAATAAATTGAGTGAGACCCTCAAGGATATGAAAAGGGACCAACTAGAAATTAAACATACACTGACTGAAATTTAAAAAAATATATACAGAGACCTAACGGCAGACTAGAGGGCTGCAAGAATCAAGCCAAAGATTTGAAATACAAAGAAGCAAAAAACAAACAAACAAAAAAAAACAAACAAACAAACAAAAAAAACAAACAACAACACTCAACCAGAATGGGCAAAAAAGAAAAAAGAATCCAAAAATTTGAAGATAGTGTAAGGAGCCTCTAGGACAACCTCAAGCATACCAACATCCGAATTATGGGGGTGCCAGAAGAAGAGAGAGAGCAAGATATTGAAAACATATTTGAAGAAATAATGACAGAAAACTTCCCCTACCTGGTGAAAGAAATAGACTTACAAGCCTAGCGCACAGAACCCCAAACAGAAGGAGTCCAAAGTGGACCACACCAAGACACATCATAATTAAAATGCCAAGGGCAAAAGACAAAGAGAGAATATTAAAAGCAGCAAGAGAAAAACAGTTAATTACCTACAAGGGAGCACCCATATGATTGTCAGCTGATTTCTCAACAGAAACTATGCTGGCCAGACGGGAGTGACAAGAAATATTCAAAGTGATGAATAGCAAGAACCTACAACCAAGGTTACTCTACCCAGCAAAGCTATCATTCAGAACTGAAGGTCAGATAAAGAGCTTCACAGATAAGAAAAAGCTAAAGGAGTTCATCACCACCAAACCAGTATTATATGAAATGCTGAAGGGTATTCTTTAAGAAGAGGAAGAAGAAGAAAAGGGTAAAGATAAAAATTATGAACAACAAATACATGTCTATCAGCAAGTGAATCTAAAAATCAAGTGAATAAAAAATCTGATGAACAGAATAAACTGGTGAATATAATAGAATCAGGGGCATAGAAAGGGAGTGGACTGACAATTCTCGGGGGAGGGGGAGGGAAGGGGTGTGGGGGGTGAGGAAGAGACAGGACAAAAAGCGTACACCTATGGATGAGGACAGTGTGGGGGAGGTAAGGGCAGAGGGTGGGGTGGGACCCAGGTGGAGGGGAGCTATGGGGAAACAAAAGAGGAACAATTGTAATAATCTAAACAATAAAGATTTATTAAAATAAAAAAATAAAAATACCTCTGTAAATTTTATATTATTCACCATTTGTTTTTTTGAAACATAGGCTTATTTTGTGTTTCCATGTCTACATAGACAAGATTGGTGCAAGAGCACTAATTGTGGAGTCTGAAAACCTGGGGAAAATCCTGAACTTGCTTATGTTTTTAACCCCTCCATTCCTGATTTTGATAACTGAATGAGTTCATTGATGGATGTAGAAGTGCTTAGGAAAATGCTTGATTATCAGTTATTAGTAGAGGTAGTTTGTATAACTAACTATGAAAGTATTAGAAAAGTAGAATATCTATGGGATAATATTGGGGGGAAAATAATTTTAGGAAATTTAGTTTATCCTAATATATGCATGGTTAATACTATTACTGTGGGATAGCTATATGTTTAGACTGTAATCTCAATTTGTAAGTGTAATTAAAGTTATTAATCTTTTACTTAAATGCATTCTGGGCTTGTGATGATTTAGAAAAACCTTTCTAATTCTGAGACTCTAAAAATTCTGTTGTGGTCTTTTTTTTCCACTTAAAAAATTCATCGTATTATATTACATTTTTGAACTTTGGAGAATTTATGCTTGTATAAAGTTAGAGGTTTGGATCCAAGTCTATTGTTTTCCAGTGGGATATCTACTTATTGGAACTTTTTATTATAAACATGGGTTACTCTTTAATTTCAGAGGCTATCATGACATGTCATTTCAATGTTTTAGCTAAAAGGCTCCTTTGTGTTACTTAGGTTTCTGAGAGTTCTGAAAAAGAAAAAAGTCTATTGTATGAAAATCGCATGTTGTGGGATGAAATTGCCAAGCTAAGACTGGAAATAGACACAGTAAAAAAACAGTCCCTGGAAATGGGAAAAAAATATTTTGAGGACATTGCAATTGACAAAGAAAAGAATGACCATCTTCAAAAGACAATAAGAGAAACAGTATTTCAACACAATGCACAGCTTGAAGCTCTGAGAGCTGAGCTTATGATGCTAAAGTGTAAACTGGAGAATGAACAACAAAACAGAATAAGACTGGAAGCAAAAGTTGAATCATATCAGTGTAGACTGGCTACTGCTGTACAGGATCATGAGCATTGTCAGACATCAAAAAGAGACCTACAACTTGCTTTCCAGAGATCTAGAGATGAATGGTTTTCTTTGTGGGACAAAATGAATTTTGATATGTCTAACCTAAAACATAACAATGAGATTCTTTCTCAACGACTTTGTGAAGTGGAAAGTAAAAACAATAGCTTAGAAATTGAGCTTCATCACACAAGAGATGCTCTCAAAGAAAGGACATTGGTTTTAGAAGGTGTAGAAAGAGACCTCAGTCAAAAACAGTGTCAAACGGAGGAAACTGAACACGTGAATCAAAAGGAACAAGGGCAAGTAGATAAAGACATTGGAAAGCAGGAATCCTTAGTGGAGAGGCTATCTCACCTAGAGACTGAAATTATGCTGATTCGACAGCAACTGGATCAGGCTCCCAACAAAGCTGACAGAGAAGAAAAGACAGCAATTAACGTCCAAGATCAGATTCCAGATACCATAAAAATATTTGATCATGAAAATTATGTTCTTATGCTGCATGAAATAATTAAGGAGTTAATCAACGAATGGCATCATTTTAAAGAAAGAATACATCAGTATGAAAATGATAATGGAGAAAGAAATGTAAGTATCCAGACAGATAAGTATTTTTCAAATTTTCTAAGAGAAAATTCAGAGTAATATTTGATGATGGCTAAATGTTGAATCTAGTTGAATATTAAAAATGTAAAGATTATAGCCCTAGCTGATTTGGCTCAGTGGATAGAGCATTGGCCTGAGGATTGAATGGTCCCAGGTTCAGTTCCGGTCAAGGGCACATGCCCAGTTGCTGGCTCAGTCCCCAGTAGGTGTGTGCAAGGGACAGTCAATCAATAATTCTCTCTCATCATTGATGTTTCTATCTCCCTCTCCCTTCTTCTCTGAAATATACATACACACACACACACACACACACACACACATATATACATTTAAAATGTATACTTTATATCCATTGTATCCAGTAGGTGAACATTAGACGTGAGAGGTGCTTTGTTTTGAGTAAAGACATTGTGCTGCCCATGAAATTTTAAGAGGTTACGTTATAGATTATTAATAGATATAGATTTATATTAATAACTTAGTCTTATATTGACAGAATAATAATTTTAACCTTTCTGTCACCACATTTAAAACAATTAGGAAGTAGATAAATGGAAATGCGCTACCTAAAATGAGTATTTTGAAATTAAAATTCAATTAAATAGATTAATTTGACAGCTAAATTCAGATTTCCCAGATGACCTGAAATGTAGATCCTATATCATATAGTATTTTTCCTTCAGTAGCATCTTATACATTTTAGTTGGTGTAATGTTATTTTTATTTATACCAATTTTAATTAAATTTGGAAATATTTCAGTCTCAAGTAATATATTCATATGACCTCTCAGCTCTTTTAAAAGCATCTACTTTTCATTAAATCATAATTTGGGACAAATATGATGAATTTTAGCAAATCTATATCTGATTTAATCTTTCCACTACTATTTACAATTTTCTTTGAATACTTTTACAAATAATGTGCTCATGTTTCTCACTTTGAGGCCTAATTACTATCATTTGGAGATAAGTTTGTCCAAGACAGAGAGAATTGTAGCTCTCTGTGATTTATTAACTTGGCATTGGATCTCCATTTCAGATTAGTGAGGGGTGGCAG
>NW_027664309.1:0-1000 GCF_963455305.1 Plecotus auritus | reverse complement strand
GGCCGGTGTTGCTCAGTGGTTAGAGCATCGGCCTGAGCACCCCAGGGTCTCGGGTTCGATTTCCAGTCAAGGGCTCCTACCTGGGTGGCAGGTCCCATCCCCGGCCCCAGGCAAAGAGTCAACCAATCGATGTGTCTCTCTCACATGGATGTTTCCCTCTCCCTCTCCCTCCCTCTCTCTCTCTCTCTCTCTCTCTCTTCCTGCCCGCCAACTCTCTCTAAAAATCATTAGAAAAATATCCTCGGGTGAGAATTAACAGCAAGAAGAATGACTGCCCTGCCCTGGCCGGTGTGGCTCAGTGGACAGAGCATCGGCCTGCGGACTGAAGAGTCCCAGGTTCGATTCTGGTCAAGGGCACGTACCTGAGTTGCAGGCTTAACCCCTGACCCTGGACAGGGCGCATGCGGGAGGCAACCAATGGATGTGTCGCTCTCACAGCGATGACTCTCTCTCTGTCTCTCTGTCTCTCTCTGTCTCTGTCTCTGTCTCTCTGTCTCTCTGTCTCTGTCTCTCTGTCTCTCTCTCTCTCTCTGTCTCTGTCTCTCTCTCTGTCACTCTCTCTGTCTCTGTCTCTCTCTCTGTCTCTCTCTCTCTCTCTGTCTCTCTCTGTCTCTCTCTGTCTCTCTCTCTCTGTCTCTCCCACTCCCGTCCTCTCTCTCTAAAATTCACTGGGAAAATACCCTCGGGCGAGGATGAACAAAAATAAGTAAATAAATAAACAAACAGAGAAGGGCTGCCCCTCGCCTTCCCCCAGGAGCGTGGGACTCGGGCGGGTCCCGGCGTGACACTGACGCCCCCTCCGCCCGCTCGCTCGGCCCTGCCTGGGGCTGCGGACCGCCTGTGGCCGCCAGTGGACGGGGACGTGTGTCCGGAGGGGGGGCGGCCACGCGTGGGCGTTGTTTATCATGTTTTCTTTTTTAAAAAATATGTGTTTTGCCCTGACCGGTTTGGCTCAGTGGATAGAGCGTCAGCCTGCGGACTGAAGGGTCCCGGGTTCGAT